>NW_025335427.1:216433-260100 GCF_004798865.1 Varanus komodoensis
CCGGGCCGCTGCCGCAGGCGGACTCACCCAGCGCCAGGAGCAGCAGCGCCGGGAGCAGCGGCGCCCACGGGAGCGGGGGGTCTTCCGGGCGCATCGTCGCGGCCGTGCCGGCGGGAGGGCTGGCGGGCTCACACGCGCGGCAGCGCCCCGGCCGAGGCCCCCATCGCAGCGGCCGGGCGTTCTTTCCAAGGCGCCAAGATGGCCGGCCGGAGGTGCGCTGCCGCTCCCCCAAAACGGGGGGCACAGCGATTCTCTGGTTGGTGAATCTCCGGAAAGGAAGCGGGAGGGCGGGAAGCAGGGCTGCTCCGGCTGCCGCTTTGCGCAGATCCCCCGCCGCGGCCGCGCCCCACCCCGCCCGCCCGGCCGCCGGCTCGAGGGCTGCCCGCCGCGCCAGGGGAAGCGCGGCGCCGCGGCCACATCGCCCCGAATCATTCCCCTGCCCGGCCAAAGGGGGGCTCCTTGGAAAGGTGCACTGAGCCGGGCTGGGGCACGGGCACGGGCACGGGCACGGGCACGGGGCGGCTCTCTGGACAGCGTCGTTCCTTTTTCCGCTTTGCTTAGGCCGCCTCCAGCACAGGTAGATCGCCAGGGTCTGCCGGCCCTCCCAGGGACTCATCCCCGCCAAACCCTCCCTGGACAGTGGCGTCACTTGCCCAGGACAACTGAGGGCCTCTCCAGCTGCCTCCCATCCTCAGACTGGGCAAGAGCAGGGCCCAGGCAAAGGCGACGGGAGGGGTCAGAAGCCTGGCAACTCCACAGCCGGCCAGTGGCCGGCCAGTGGCCAGTGGCCAGCGGCCAGCTCTCTCTGGTTCCTTGTGAGCCTGGGCTGGACGTGCTGCTGGCACAGGACTGCAAAGGGAACCCAGCAAGCACGGCACAGTGGCCTGAGCCCCAGACTGGCCGGGCTGGGCCGGCGGGGGCACCATCTCTGGTGCCAGTCCCTGCTCCTCAGCATGACCTGCTCCACGGGGCCACAGCTGCGAGGGTCAGACCGAGGGGGGTTGTGGAAGCAACAGAGCAGCAGTTTGCTAGCTGGCGCACGCCAGTGACCCAGCTGTGCCACAGGGCAGCAGGGCCACAGAAGCAACACTGGGGCTCAAGGGGGGCTGTGCTCCCCCTCCTGCACGGGAGGAAGCAGCCCGGCCAGCGCCTTCCTCCTCCGGACGCTGTTGTGCACTGGCATCTTTGCGGGAAACCCAGCAGGGTGGCGACGTGAAACAAGAGATTGCAGCAGAATGTGCCGGGGTCTCCTCTTCCCGAGCTCCCAGCCTGCCCAGAGGGCTGCAGCTGCAGCTGTCAACCATCTGTGCGGAGGAGAGCAGGCGCCCGCTGCCAAGACCTCCACGGGTGGCCCGCCGCCCAAGGGTGGGCGCCTGCCAGGACGGACCCCCGGGGGGCCCCTGCTTCCCGGCAGCCTGGACCGGGAAGGCGAGTGGGCGAGGCGCGCCCTGCAGACCGCTGTCCATGGTCCTGCTTCAGGCAGCAGCACCCGCCAGTCCCCGGCCTCTGCGCTGCACCAGCACCAGGCGAGTGGACAGGCGGAGGCGAGGCGCAGAAGGCCTGCGCGGGCAGGGCAGCGACCAGCCACCTCCTCGGCGCCGGGCCCACCAGCCTGCTGAGAAGGCTGGAGCGACTCCTGGCAGAGCAGCACGGCCGTGGGACCAGTTGCCTGGATTAGTCGTGGGCTCTCCCACATGGAGACCTTCAGAAAGAAGCTGGATGGTCACCCGAGCGGCATGGTGCAAGTGGGTGTCCTGCACCAGTGGGGAGCTGGACTCGGGCAGCGTGACCACATGCGCCAGTTGCCGAGGAGCTCGGGCAGGCAGCCGTCCTGCATCGCCCTGCTGGAGGGGCCCTGCGGCTGCTGGCTTGCTACCGTGTGAGCAGAGTGCTGGGCTGCTGGGCCCTCGGTCTGACCCAGCACAGCTCTGACGTCCGTAGGGTGCGGAGCATCCTGGGCCGCCGTGCACAGCCCAGCAGCTGCAGCAGCCCGCTCCCCTCTCCCAAGAAAGCAGCAGAGCGCGCCTCGGTTCCAGTGGGATGCCAGCCTGTAGCCGAGGGCCCCGCAGCACCTCGGCCGGCGTCAGCGTGCAGCCCCACCAGAGCAGGCTGTGGCCAGGAGGCTGGAGGAGGCGTGGCAGCACACCTGGGCACACTGCTTGGCGGGCCCCACCTGGATGGGTCACAGGTCTCCCAGCACAGGAATTGTCAGAGGCCTAAAGGAAGCCCGGGGAGGGGCTGCCTGGGCTTGCAGGTTCCACGCAGACCACCGGGGCAAGTCCGCCCTCCTCTCCCCACTGGCTTCAGGAAGAGCCCGGAGATGAGCCAGCCCTTTCAGCCATGGCAGCCAAGCAGGGCCTCCAAAGCCAGGCGCAGTGCGTCTGTGGCTGCCAGGAACTCGGGCAAGCAGGACAGAGATGTCACCTGCAGGCTCTGCCAGGTGGACACGCAAACACCCCTGGCTAGCTGCTGGCAGGAGCAAAGCCCTGGCCCAGCGCTGACCTCGGCCTGACCCGGCAAAGCAATCCGTCGCTCTTGAGCAGTGGGGGCCGAGAACCCCAGCAACCATGAGGCACGAGCAAGGCTCGCACACCAGCCGCGCAAAACCCCCCAGGCCTGGCACAAAGGGGGCGCTGGAATATGCCTTTGTCCAGTTCCCCCACGGCCCCCACTGGGAAGCAGCAACTCAAAGGACTAGACCAAGCTGGTTCAAGGTGTTTATTGGAGGCAGCAGAGGAAACTCCTCCAGCCCCTCTGCAAGACCCCCATGGCTAGAAGTATATAGGAGAGATGGAGAGAACCAACACCCACAGCAGCAGGCCAGGGAGGGCCAGCGGGCAAGGAGCGGGACTCAGCCGGGAGAGGAGCAGCGCCTGCTTGTTCCATCCAGCCTCTGCGGTGCATGCAGCAGCAGCAGCAACCCAGCCAGGTCCAACCCAACCAGCAGCAATTCTAGGCACGCCTGAGAGAAAGCCACACTTCTTCCTGCGCAGAGCAAAGTCACACCAAACGGGTGTGGAGCAAGATCAGGCCTACTGGGCGAGGCCTCTGGCCACACCTGCCTTCTGCTGGCCACCCCATTTCTGCCGGCAGCCACTGCAGCCAAAGTTCTGGCACCGCGGCAAAGGAGGACGTGTAGGGCCAGGCCTGGCAGCAGCCCTTCTGCCACCCCAAAAGCACCGGGAGGGGGTGCCGTGGCAGCTCGAGCCACGAAATCCCTGCAGCCACCCTCGGGCCAGCAGCCGCCCCGTCCCCTCATGGCACACCGGCCCCAGTTCGTCCCCCCATCCCTGCGGGCAGGGGTCGTCGTTTTCACCTGCCGACTGCACCGGGCACAAGCAGCCAGCCACGCCACTCACAAGCCGGCTGCTCTGGGCTGCGGCAGCTGCCTTAGAGCCAGTGTGGTGTAGTGGTTAAGAGCGTGGGACTGGGACTCAGATGACCTGGGTTCTAGTCCCCGCTCAGCCATGGAGCCACCTGGGTGACTTTGGGCCAGTCACAGACTCTCAGCCCAACCTACCTCACAGGGTTGTTGTTGTGGGGAGAAGATGGAGGAGGAGAATGATGTAAGCTGCCTTGAGCCCTTTGTAGGAAAAAGGCAGGATATAAATCGAAAAAAAAAAAAAAATTGTGCTCAGCAGCTGGAGAGCAGCTCCAAAGATCTAGGGGCCCATGAGGACAGTCAGAGACGGTGGCCTCCTTTCCTGAGCAGACCGACATCCCATTGCCGAGTGCACCGCAGCGCCTGGGGACCCAGCAACTCGGGCAGAAACACAGAGGTAGCACTTGCACCAAAAGTTTAGGGAAGGGCCATTGTGGGAGAAGCTGAACACCTCAATTATTCCCAAGATGAAATGAAAACCAGTCCCGTGGCATCTGTCATCTTCTGACACCCCCAGGCCGGGGGCCGCAGGTCCATCCATTATGCAGTGCGGAGGCGGATGGTGGAAGGGGGCCTTCCGATGATGGTCCGCAGGACGGCCTTCACCGCCCGTCAGTAAGGACCCTCTTCGTCGCTATCCTGGCAGGGTGGGGAGCAAGGAGAGATCCGGGAGGTGGGCACCCACGCTCACAAGCATATCACCCGCGCAGATCCAGTCCGGCCAACTGGGTGGGCAGCCCTTTGGCCAAGAAGTTCCCCTCGGCGGTGGCGGCGGGGAGGCCCCGCCCAGAGCGCCTTGCAAAGCCTTGCGGTGGGAACGGAGCCCTTCTGCTGCACCCGGCCAGCCAGATGAGCCGCTGCGGCACGCGAGCACCCGCCCCGCGTCCCCTTCCGTGCGCAGCTGCCTAGATCCTTCGACTCAGCCCAGCTCTGCATCCTGGGTGGCTCGTTCCCTGACACGCTGCGACAGCGCCGAGGAAAGAAGACTTGAGTCCCAGACAAGCCACACCTACAAAGCCACTGGCTCGCGCCTCGCAGGGGAGCTGCTGCTTACCAGGTGTTGCAGGCACCAGCCGGCCAGGCGCTTGCCGCAGCCCGCTCGCTCCGGCCTGCAGAAAGGGCAGAGAGAGACCGGCACTTGCAGGCTGCTCAGGGGTCCATGGGCAGCCCAGGACAGCCACGTCCCGACCAGCTGGCTCTGTGCTGAGTCCTTCTGGAGGAGCTTCTGGCAAGCCCGCTTCCCCATTAGCCCCACGAGCAGTCCCTCAGTGCCAGGGCCCAACCCTCCCCTGCCCCCGGGGGCCCTCCAGGGGGCTCCCCCTGGGCTGCAGTCCTCTCAGGCCCTCCGGGGCAGGATCTGCCAGAGAGCAGCGCACTGGGCAGGACACCCAGCGGAGCCCAGCGGGCTTGTGCACACCTGCCCCACGGAGAGACCTTGCCTCTCCACCCAGCGGCCCCTTTGCCTCGGAGCGCGGCTTGGTGGTCAGGGGGTCACTTTCGCTCACAAAGAGGCACACCTGGGGGGCAGCTGCAAGGCCAGTCCCCACCCCGCCAGGCAAATATGCGAGGCACTCACGTGTCGGAGACTTCGATGGAGGACTTCTTGTAGCCGACGTCCTTCCAGCGTGGCAGCACCCCAACCTTCCTGCCCATTCGAATCAGCAGCAGGGCCACCACAACAGCGGATGGCAAGAAGACCAGGATGGAGAGCAGCCCAGCGGATGTCAGCTGCAAAGAGGCGCCTATGGAAGGAGGGGGAAATGCTGAGGCGGCCAGCCCGGCTCCTGGGACATGCCTTCCCCCTTCGCAATGGGCTGAGGTAGAAACCGCCCTGGGAGGGTCAAGCACCGTGGCCCCACCATGAGGATGGCCAGGGCTCCACCAGTCCCCAGGCAGTGGACAGGAGAACCGTGGTGACAAGTTCTGCGGTGAGACCTCCAGTTGCCTCGAACACAGTGCGCCGCCCCCAGCCCAAGCAACATGGCCGCATCTTGGGGCCCCACGCCTGGGCAATGAGGGAGCCACCCCGTCTCTGGCTCCTTCCCTGTGTCCATGCCTCCAAGACCAGGGCAGGGAAGCAGAACTGAGGCACCGCCCCACAGTTTCCGGGCAGGATGAGGGAAGAAGAAATCCAGTGGCGAGATGGTGCTCAGCACACACGTCGAGTGGCTGCTGCTGTTCTGATGTGCCATCAGGCCGCCTACAATTTATGGCAACTCCACGCATGAAAGCCAATCAAAGCATCCCGACCTCGACAGCCCAGCCCAGCTCTCGGTCATCGTCAAGGAGCCAGGTCTTCCGAAGTGCCGCCGGGGACATTAGCTCCCCAGAAGGCAAGGCTGGCCCTGGGGGGCAAGCAGACACCTCTGGAGTGCAGCCCTCGCCGTACATACCTCTCCGTACGACCGTCAGCACTGTCTGGGGAATGTCGTGCTGCACGTCTGGGGGGTTCTTCACAGCGCAGCTGAACGTCCCGTTGTCGTCCGGTGTCGGGTTGGCGATTGTGATAGAGGCATCCTGCTTGGCCACGTCCCCGGCCCAGGAGACACGGCCCTGGAAGGTGCCCGTCTTGGCTGGGTAGGCATCAGCCTGGTAATGGAAGATCTGGAGGGGGGTCAGAACGTGAGCGCGGCACCCAGGGATGACCCAGAGCCGCAGCACGAGCCGCCCCAGAGCTCTGCAGCACGTCCCAGCCAGGCGGCTCCTTGTAGTGCCAGAAGGAGCAGCTTCTTGATGCTGCTGGCATTCTCTGACCGGCACACAGCACCGGGCAGCCGGGGGCAGGCCTGCCATGCCAGCCCCCACAGCAGGGACGCATCCAGCAACAGCTCCCGCTCCAGCAGCAAGGAAGAAGGCCGGCCGGCCAGCCGCAAGAGCCACTCACCGGCTGCAGGCTGCCCCCTGCCAGAGGCCGGAATGTCCAGTCGATGGTCAGCTTCTCCGTGACTGGAAAGGAAGAGCTGAACCAGCATTTCAGGGTCACTGGCTCCCCCACGAAGGCCTGCACTTCTGGGTCAGCCTGGATCTCCAGGGCGTGGATTTGGGTGACTGCTGAAAAGACAACCCCAGAGGGGGCTCAGCTCTTGGCGGAAGCTGTGCTCAGGGGGGAGCCGGCCTGCCAGCCAGCAGCGCCTCCCTCTCCCCGGGAGTATTTTGCAGGATATGCAGCTAAGAGCTGCCCAGAGGCTTCGCCAGCCAGCCAGCCAGGGCGAAGGGGCGCAGCAAGATCAACCCCAGGGAGGGGCCTGGGGCTTCTGCAGACCCTGAAAAGCACCCAGATGCACTTGCGGGGGGGGGGGGGGTTGGAGGTTGCAGCAGGAACTGGGGTGCAGCCCTGCGGGAGACCACTGGCCTTCCCCCTAAGGAGACACAGCGGCTCGGGCTGGTATATGCGGAGCGCGCTGTATCTGCGCTCCACAACAACCTTGCGAGGCAGGCCAGGGTTGCCCGCACGCCTCTGGCCCGGGCCCTTCGCGGCCTCGGGCGCAGGCACGTCTCCTGCGGGCTGCCCGCCTCTCTAACGCCGGCCGCCCTGCTCGAGGCGCCTTCGGCCGGCCCAAAGCACGGAACGCGCCCGCGCACGCGGCGGATCCGGCCGGGCCGGGCGGCACAGCAGCCGCGGGGCGGCGAAGGCGGGTGCCCGCGGCGCCTCCCGCCCAGGCCCGCGCCCCGCGCTTACCGAGCAGGGCCAGCAGGAGGGCCGCCGCGCTCTTCCGCCTCAGCCGCGGCCCCATCCTCGCCTCCCCGCCCCCAGACGCAGCCGGAAGGGGCGGCGCCGCGCCAGGGACGGCCCGGCCCTCCTGCCGCGGGCGCGGGCGCGGGCGGCGCTCTGCAGCTGGGCCGGGGGCGGGCGACGAGGCGACCGGGGCGGGCGGCGAGCGCTCGTCCGCCGGAGCCGTGGCCGCTTCTACGGAGCCGGCCCCTCCCGCTTATCTCCCCGCTCTGCCCTCGCCTTTCTCCGGAAAGTTTTCTTTTTGCTGTTTTGGTGTTCTATTTTCTTAGCATGTAAAGAATATAGAAACAAGCAACCGAAAATAAACAAAGGAAACTAAAATGAACCAAGTACGTAAAGTTGCCAAGGGACTTTTAAACACATGCAACCTGTACATTCAGTTCCCAAAGCCACCCATCTTCCACCTTCCAACGCTCTGTGAGAGTTTTAATAGGAAAAACAAACATTAACCTAACATTACCTCCAACCTCTGTCGGGGACTCCTCCCTTGGCCACGCCACACACCCCTCCTCGGCATTCAGGGGCAGACACCAGGCATGCCAGGAGGGGCTGCCCCGCAGAGCCCCCTCCCCGTTCCTGCCTGGGGTGGGGTGCCTCGGCCCCAGGGCTGGGTGGGCCGGCCGGCCAGTGCCTATGTGCACCCCCTCGGCCAGCCAGACCTTCAGAGCCACCTGAATTCCAGCCCTTGGATCCCCGACTTTCTGCAGTTTGCACCCCCTCCATGCCAGGCCAGTGGCTGGGACCTCCAGCACCTCCCCCGCTCCCCTTCTTTGAAGCCACATCAAATTTACATTTGGTTCCTCCTGCCTGACGTTTACCATTTTTGTTAAAAATAAACACTTCCATCCATTTGAAACTTCATGCATGCAATGCAGTGGTGAACATGACAAAACCTTCTGCCAGAAGTTTGCTAGTCTTTGAGGTGGCGCAGAACTCTGCTGGTTTTGCTGCAACAAATTCACATGGACACATTTGGACAAGTTTATTATGAAATTCAATTTATTTACATACAAAGACTTTTTTTAAAAAAGTATGAAAGAGTGAGACTCTACAGTTGTGAAATACAGTTATGACACACCCCCTCCCCTTCATGCAATTATTGCAGGGAGTTCAACCGGATCTGAAACCCAGGAGTTTCAAACCAATGAAAGGCAGTGAAAGCAACTTTTCAGTGCGCGTAGGAAAACATGCCTGCACAGGGGTGGCAGGACTGCCAGCAGCCCGGGTGCCACAGCCCAGCAGCAGAGCAAGCTCAGTGAACAAGCACCTCCGCCCGATTTGTTGCAAGAGCAAGCGCAGAAGGTGGACTGGGCAGAAGAGGGCAGGCAGCCAGGACGGCTGGCACTGCAGATGTGGAAACTGCTCTGTACTCTGGTGGTTGGTTTCCTGGCTGGAGCACCAAGGACTTTGACAGAGCGACATGGCACACTTCCAGCCAGCCTAGCCAGAGGGGGCTGGGCTTGGCAGGTTACTCAGCTGGACTCAAGGGTTGAGTTCCTCCGGAACTTGAGAGGGCAACAGAAGTGCAGTTACGTTTGCGCTGGAGAGAAATGGCTCGATTCTGGCTGCAGGGAGGCCACAAATGGGAAGCTGCTGCCCCTTTCAAAGAAGCAGCCTGCTCAGGGCTGGAACAGGCACCTGGATCCTCCTCGCTCCAGCTTCCTGGAGCATCTCCCTGTCTGGATACAGGCCAGCCTGGCCCTTTGTGTGGGAAGTGAAAGGGCCCCGGCACAGGTCAGGCGGCCGGGCGACGGGTAGCCCTGAGCCTCCCTTCACAAGCCCTCTGCGTGCAATCAGATCGGACACGGCAACAAGGTGCCGCACATTCCCCATGTGCCGGGGAAGCGTAGGCAGCGGCCACGTGCTGAGCCAGGCACCAGGCCCATCTGGCCAGCACTGTCTACACTGACAGGCAGCAGTGGCTCCCTCAGGTCTCTTGCAGGAAGCTTTCCAACGGCAGCCAAACCAGGGACTTTTGGAGTGCACTGCAGGGCGGTCCCTAAGACCTGCTGTAGGGAAGGGAAGACGGGGGGGGGGGGGACAGAAAGAGAACAGGGTGACCCCCCCCCCTCACCCCCCGTCTGGACTCTGGCACTGCCTGCCTGCCGCCGAATCCACCCCACCCCTCCACTGTGCAACACGGAAGCCCGGGCAGAAAAGGGTTGCTCACCCCGCTCTCTGCCGTGCTGGCGGGAGGCTGGTGGCCGCATCCCTGGCCGGGCACCAGCCCCGCCTCAGTCCCGGAGCAGGCAGCTGCCCTCGCGGGCACCAGCAGGCAGCGTGGCTGCTGCCTCGGCCGCCCTTTCCTGTGCCGCACGAGTCGCCCGGCCAGCACTCTGGCGGGCCTGCGCTTGTCTGCAGGGCTTGACCATTCGGCAAGAAGCGAGAAGGAGCTGTCCGCAGTCTGCCCACATGCCCATGCAAGAAGCAGTCAGGTCTCGTCAGCCCAGCCCCAGCCCCTGCTTCCTTGTGGACGCTGGGGCCCCAGCAGCCTTCCCCACGATGGGCGCAGCCACAGGAGCCCCGAAGGCGAATCACGCCCCCCCCCCGCCCGCCAAGCATCCAGCCCCTGCCCGCTCTGAGCAGAGCCCGGAAGAGCACGGGGAGGGGGCGCAGCGGCCTGTGAGGAGGATCCGGACGGGCGGGAGGCAGGGCTGCAGCGGGGCCTGCAAGGTGGCCCAGAAGCCCTTGGAGGCTGGCCCTCCCCAGGCAGGGCAGGGCAGGGCAGGGCAGGGCAGGGCAGGGCAGGGCAGGGCAGGGCAGGGCAGGGCAGGGATGGAGAGAAGGAAGCGACTGGCCCTCCTGCTCCTTCCCCCTCGGGAGGCCAGGCAACAGCTGGGCGGCTATGAGGAAGCCCCTCCCCAGTGCCCACACTGGGTCCCCCAGGACGAGAAAGCCCTCCGGTGGAAGCAGGCAGGCCACGGTACCGGCCAGCCCCTCAGGCATCCTCTCTGCGCCAAGGCGTCCCCTTCTCCTGCTGGTTGTCCCTCAGCTTCTCCTTCTCGGGCCTGTTGTTAAATGCAACACAAGCAGCCATCAGTGCCACCTCCCCAGAGTGGCAGGGCCAGGCGGATGAGGAGGGAGCCCGAACTGGTCCAGAGCGGCTGAGGCGAGCGGGGGGGGGCTCCTTTCCCACCACCCAGAGAGCCCTGCGTTCAGTCTGGAGGGCGAGCCTAGGCTTTGGTGCATGTCCCCACCCCGCCTTCCTAGGTCTGGCTGGAGGCAAAGCGCTCACACGCCCATCCCTGTGCCCTGTGAGTCAGGATCTGCATCTGGCAGATGCTGCGGAGCCGCCCTTGGCTGCTGCCGGCCGCCAGCCCCTCCCCAGCCAGCCCCTCTTCCCCTGGCTCAGTGCGAGCCACCCAGAGCTGCAGCAGGCTCCTCTTCCAGGCAGCTCTCAATGGGCAGCAAAGCCCAGAGAGGATGGCCTGCACCAGCCGAGGTGACCGAGCGGGAGGGGACAGTCCCACCCGCACACGGCTGCTTCGCTAAGAACTTCCTGCCAAAAGGAAGCCGGTGCCACTCGCACAGGACAACCTTTCGCCTTGGAGCATTAGAAACTTTTTGCAGGGGGTTATTGTGCGGAACGTTGCAGAGAAGAGTCCATCTGCCTGCAGCCCGGAGTGATCCAGGCCCATCACTCACCTCTTTCTGCTCCGTGGGCGGACACGGCCTGAGCTTTCGCCTCCGCCTTCCCACAACCCTTTAGCACTCACCAGCGACCCACCTGAACACCAGAGCACAGGTGGGGGGCCATCACATCCCTGGGTCCTCACTGCGGTATCCACTGAACAACCCTAAACAACCCCTAAACAGCCTTCCTGTCCCCCGCTGGCTGTGGTGCAATAGGCCCATGGAGCTGGGGCTCCTGGGGGCAGGCTATTTGCCCTCACAAGCTTTCCAGAAGCCCCACACAGACACTCACATCTCCATCTCCACCGCCTCCCGGGCCTTGTCTTGCCGCATCCTCCGCCAGTGACGGCAGGTGACCACCACCACCACGATGACAATCATCAGAAGGCAGGCAGCACCGACAGACAGGGCCAAGATATGAATCTCCGAGAAGCTTGCTGTGCAGAAACGCGGGGCATGTCAGGGCGGGGCCGGAAGCCCCTGCCCAGCCGTCTGGCCCCTGAGCAACTCCGCACCTCCCTCCTCAGCTCACACACCTCTCGTCACGACACTCAGCCGGATCTCCCCGGCAGCGCCGTCCACGTCCGGCGGGTTCCTGATGTGGCACTGGAAGGTCCCGTTATCATTGGGATTCACGTTCCAGAGCATGACAGAGGCATCGTTCCTGTGGATGTCGCCATCCCACGTGACCCTGCCTGAGAAGCGACCTGAGCTGGGCGGATACGGCTGGTCGTTGTAGTAGAAAACCTGGTGGGGCAGGAGAAGCCAGATCAAGCCGCTGACACCGACCACGCGGGGCCAATGGGCAGAGCGGGACTCACAAACTCTGTTGGGCCCTTTGGCTGGGCCTGGAAGTTCCAGGTCACTGTCAGCCGCTGTCCAACAGGGGAGTGGCTGCGGAAGGTGCATTTCAAGCGCGCGTCTGTCCCGTTCACCGCTTCCAGGGATCCAGGGGTATAAATGTCCAGAGCCCCCACGGACCGGAACACTAAAGGCAAACAGACCGAACAGGAATAAGAAGCCTGCACTGGCAAAGGCGGTCCCTGGCGTGGCTGCTCTGCAGGGCACAGAGGGGGCAGCCCGCCACCCGGAGCCTTCCTCGGACCCCCCTTTAGGCTGCCCTCGCAGAAGGCGGCAGCAGGACAGCCAGGCTAAGGCTGCTGAAGCCACGCTCCAAGAAACGAACGGGCCCCTGCTTGACAGTGAACTGTGGGAATGTCACTCTCTGGCGGGCAGACGGTCACCCCACCATGAAGTGGGTGTGTGCCTCCAGATCCAGAGGTGTCTGCAGCGTCCCCGGCTTGCCAGCACTTACCACAGGGCCACCAGCCGGCTCCTACCTCCCAGCCCTCGGAAAGGCCTGGCCTCTTCAAGGTATACTTTGGAGCCCCGCTTGGCCAGCAACAGAACACTGGGGGAGTGAGGCTACCAGGCGCTCCTGCAGCACGTCCCTGCCCTGGGCTAGCTGGCCTTGGGCGATGCGCCCCCTGCCTGGGCCTCCGAGGCGCCTCACTCTGCCCCACCTGGGCACAGGAGCCCGGCCAGGGGAGCCGCCTGGGCGTCCGCGCCTGCTCGCCCCGCCGAGGTGACTCAAGCGAGGCGCCCAGAAGGGGAGGGAAGGCTGCCCCGCTGCGCATCCGGGTGAATTGCCCAACATGCTGCCGTGTCCGAGGCGGACGTGCCCGCGCCTGTGCGACGCAGGGCGAGGAAGGCAGCGCCCAGGCAAGCCCGGCTCTCTGCCTCAGACTCCCAGCGGCGGCCAAGGCGAGGCAGGGGAGCCTCCCCTCGCGAAGGGCCCCTCGGAGAGCGCTGGTGGTCGCGATCTGGCGGCAAGTCCTGCTTGGAGGTGGGCGAGGAGGGTCGCTGCCCAGGGAAGCCAGAGCCTCGACGGAGAGGGCGGCCGGGCGGCTGGGCTGGAGGAAGCACAGCCAGGCTGCTCCCCGGGCACCGAGCAGCTGCCGGCCATGCGCGGCCGGACAGGCCAGCTGCGCCCGGCCCTTCGGCCCCCGACCAGCCCGGTGCGGCCCCGGGAGCCGCGCCGCCCGCGCGGGGACGCCTCCAGCTGCCGGGGCGCAGGCGGCGGCTCCACGCCTGTCCACGCCCGGGCGCCTGCGAGGGGCGCTCCCACCAGGGCGCGCGCGGGCCGACGCGGCTCAGCCCCGCTCCCGCCGCCCCCCGAGCCCGGCTGCCCGTTGCCCTGCGGGGCTCGTCCGCCTTGCCGGGGCGGCCGCGTCGCTCACCCAGCAGCAGCAGCAGCAGCAGCAGCGAGCCGGCACCGGCGGGGCCCGGCGGGCGCGGGGGCAGGGCGGCCATGGCGCCGCTCAGGTGCGGCTCCGCGCTGGAATGCGCGAGGTGGAGGCAGCGGCCGGCCCGCCCTCTCCCACGGGACGGGGCAGGAGCGTCGCCCGGGCGGCCTCTCCGGAGCCCGGGCGCCGCCTCTCCGCCCCGCCCGCCGGCCCTCCGGCTCTCCCAGGGGGACCCGACTGAGTGGGGCGGAGTCGCAGAAGGGCCCCCTGCCTGCCGCTCGGTTCCCACCCAGGCCAGCGCGCGCTCCAGGCGGGCGGCCAGCTGGGCAAGGGCACCTTCCGGCCGCCACGGGCCCCCACCGGGGTGCGAGCCTCCCCGGAGCCCCTGGGAGCAGCGGCCGGCCGGCCGGCCAGCCTTCCCCCAGGCATGCGGCCAGTGCCCTCGGAGCCACACCAGCTGCCGCCCTCACTGCATGCTGAGCGCCGCACTGTGCGAAGCGGGAGCTGTCCTGGGCCTCCCCCCAATCAGCTGCGCTGGGGGGCCCTTTGGGGTTCAGCTGTTCCCAGAGAGGAAGGGAAACCGCTCCCTGTCCGCCTTCTCGCTGCAGACACGATGCCCTGACTGCTTATTTAGGGCTAAAGTTCCACTGAAAAGAGGGCGATTTTGAAAAAGGCCTCCCAGAGTAGCTTTCTCGGCACAGCTCATCATTTGTGCCCACTGTAAACACATTCCAACCATCAAAATCAAGCCAGGACGCCTCATTTTTCTAACTCTAACCCAGTGATGGTGAACCTTTTAGAGACTGAGTGCCCAAACTGCAACCCAAAACACACTTATTTATCCTAAAGTGCTAACACTGCAATAAAATCCAAAAACTGAGGTTTTAGTTTAGAAAAAACACCTCACAGTCAGTGCAAGCATCTCTCTCTCTCTCTCTCTCTCTCTCTCTCTCTCTCTCTCTCTCTCTCCCCCCCCCCCCCCCCCCCTTGGCAGTGCACTGACTGGCCATGTGAAAGCTTGGATGAGTTGTGGCTACTGAGTCGTGGCTCGTGACTTTGCCTGGCGCCGCTATTGCTTTCCGAGCATGCGCATGGCCCCGGTGTGCGCTGTTATCTGATGCTCAGCTGCTGGGGTGACTGGGCTCGCGTGCCGACAGAGAGGGCTCCATGGCCCGCATGTCATGCGTTCGCCAGCACTGATCTAGGCACTTCTTCCATGTTCTCCTTCAGCCGTCTTTCCTCCCAGCTAAAAAGTCCCAAGCACTGCACACGTCCCTCATGGAGGAATCAGTCCAGCCCCTTGATCTGGCTTTTAGCTCTGTTCTCTTCCCAGGTTTTCCTGAAATGCAACCGAAATTGAGAGAAGGACCCCTGACCCTGCCCTTGTTCCAGGCCCAAAAGTGGACCGCCCTCCACCAGTCCCGAACCCGGACTCTGAGCAGGACACAGATCTGTAGAAGAGCGCTGAAAACGAGGCAGGGATGCTCTGCATTTCGCGGGGCCCACAGCTGACCTGGGGAAGCGAAGGCAGGGCTGGCACGCATTGGCCTTGTGGGGAGGAGCTTGCTGAGCTGGGGGCGGTGGGGCACCAGGTGCTGCTCCCCTCCCACCGCAGGCCTCGCCAGCAGCCCCACCGGGAGCGTGTCGCCGCCTCGTGCTTCTGCATTTCCGGGCTGGTGATGCTGTCACAGGCGTTTCGAGCAGGTCTGAGGCTGACACGGAAACGGCGTCTTTGTCTCGCTCTGCTCCCACGGTGGCCACACGCAGCAGTTCGGGGGTGCCTTTCGAGCTTTTCCAGAGGCAAAGGAAGCGGTATGGGTCAGACGAGAGAACTCTAAAGCAGCTGCGGGAAAGGGAGAAAGTGCGGAGATGCGCAGCGCAGCTGGCCTCGGTGCCTTGGCGGCACTCCTGCTCTGCTTCCGTGAGTACGACTGGCCAGCCCAGCATGGGGGTCGGCGGCACTTGGGACAGCGCCCCACCAGGCCCAGAGTGTCCCGCGAGCCCAGCTGGCCCAGAGTGTCCCACGAGCCCAGCTGGCCCAAGAGCTTCCTGCAGGGCCCAGCAGATGAGGCCCGGAGCTCACGCAGCTACCCAGCCCAAGCACTCCATTTTACAGACAGCTCTTCGTGGGCTCCTCTCCCCCCACTCTTGAACATGTCTGGTCCTGTGGAAAGCCGGGGGCAGCCCCCCCCCACCCTGTGGCAGAATGGTCCGGCTCCCCCAGCCTGCCCTGTTGGCCTCACGAAGTGCACATCCCGCTCAGCCGGGGTGCAGGCGGCTTCTTGGGATGAGAATGGTGGCGCCCTCCGCAGGATGCCTGGAGTGGAAGAAGGGGGCAGGTGCACCCGTGGGCCAGGCGAGTGCAGGCCTGGGAGCCCCCTGGGCCGCAGCGAGGGTGCCGGCACCTGCCCAGGGCTGCTGCAGCCATTCCTGGGGGTGAGGGCGCTCTGCTCTGCAGCAAGCCCGTGCTGCCCTCCAGGTTTTGCAGCGGGGCAAGCATGGCCGCCAGCTGCAGGACACGCATGTACAGTGGGCCTGTCTGTGGGGACGGAGCAGCAGGGGCCGGGCGCTCACCAGGCCACCGTGGCAGCGCTCCCAGGGGCCGTGGCTTGGCCTGCATTCTGTCAAAGGAGCCGGAGGGGAGGCCTTGCTTGTGGCTGGGGGGCTCCTTGGGGCCTGGACGGCCAGTTCCTCACCGCCCCTCTCTTTCTCCTTCACAGGCAGCCCTGTCCGGGGACAGACTGAAGGTAAGAGGGGCTGGCCCCAAGTGCCTAGCCTAGGCTTCCCTTTCCTGGGTATTTGGGGGGGGGGGGGCCCACCAGGGCTGGTGGGGTAGGAAGAGGGGGTGGGGGGAGCTGGGACCGGGCAACGGGAGAGCTGGGACAGTGGCCCAGCCTCCCCTGTGCTGGGCGGGCAGCCCTTGCTGGCCGCCACTGGTGCCTGGGGCCAAGTGCCGCCGGCCTGCTGGGCCCCCTCTGGGCTCAGCGATGGGCGGATGAGGCGGAAGCCTCTGGAGCGGCTCCTGGGGGTCCGGCAGGCAGGCTCACGGACTGCGCTGGAGGCGGTGGTTCCTCGGGGACCGTGACCTGACAGATCCCCAAGAGAAGCACCTTCGACATGACAGCCCCCCCACCCCCGTGGGACTCCCTGCCTCGGGGGCTCAGGCAGGAAGCCATGCCGGGTGCTTTCGGCACCCACTGAGGGCATCCTCGTCCCAGGAGTCCTTTGGTGGGGGCCAGGCTGGCCCCTGGGCGTTCCCCACAGAATGAAGGGAGGCCCCTTCTCCCGGGCGGGGGGCAGCCCCTGGTTCTGGACGCCCGGCGATGGGGTGCGTCTGGGAGGAGACGGCTCTCCTTGCTCCAGGCTCCTCCTGCTCCGGGGTGCTTCTTCTCTGGGGCTGCTTTGCAGCCCACGTGCTGCAAGGGGGCAGGAAGGGGGACAGGGCTGAGTCCGTGGCCATTGCCAGGGAGCCGCCGTTTTTCTCCCCAGACCCCGGGCCGATCGGTGTGGACATCTCCGGGAAGTCCGTGACTCTCATCTGCCCCCTGAAAGAGTCCAGCTGGGAGCAGCAAAAGAGCACGAACGGCAAGCACTTCACCATCGAAGAGGACAAGTTGCTCGAGATCGAGAAGGGCAAAGAGTACACCTGCAAAGGCAGTGAGGGGACCCGGAGGATCTTCCTGAAGGCCAAAGGTCCCTGCGGCTCACAGCCGGCCCTGCCGCCCTGGGCCGGGGGGAGGCCCCGGGTCCTCTGCCCTTTGCGGGTGACACCCGGCAGGGAGCCACGCCTGGGGTGGCTGACGTCAGCCTGGGTCTTCCCGGACCGCTAAGCCCCGAGCCCCGACCGCGCTGACCGTCTCTGTCTCCCGGGCAGTGTGCGCAGACTGCGTGGAGCTGGGC
Source organism: Varanus komodoensis (assembly GCF_004798865.1). Taxonomy (NCBI): domain Eukaryota; kingdom Metazoa; phylum Chordata; class Lepidosauria; order Squamata; family Varanidae; genus Varanus; species Varanus komodoensis. The sequence goes on from NW_025335427.1 coordinate 233,328, forward strand.
ATGGGGCTTGTGGCCGGCATCGTGGCGGCGGACCTGCTCATCACGCTGGGAGTCCTGCTCCTGGTCTACTACTGCCGCAGGAGCCGCGCGGCCAGCCTCGGCGGAGGCGCGGCCCGGGGAGGCGCCCGCGGGCGGCCACGAGGTGAGTGCCCCTGGGCCCCATCCTCTGCAGGCAGGCCGGGCGAGAGGGCCCAGCCTCTCCTGTCAGCACCCGGGCTCCTGCACGGCGGGGGGGGGGGCGCTCATTCGCAGACCTCCCCGAGGAGCCCTCTCTGGTCCTCCACCCGGGTGGCCTCCCTTCCTCTTGCCAGAAAGGGGCTGTCGGGAGTGGGACAGGAACGCTCTGCCCGCAGCCTTTGGAAGGTGGCATCACCGTGCCCGGGGAGGGCAGCCCTGCAGGCGCCCCCCTCCGCCTCGCCCAAGAGCCAATGGCCAGGCTGGGACGTGCAGCGTGCCCTTCTCTGGGGGTGGGGGCGGAGAGGCTGGGTGGGGAGGTGCTGGGGCAGAAGGGGCCCCCTCCTCAGGAAGCTTGCTGGGGCCCAGAGTGCTCCATCGAGGGGGAGGGAGACCCGGCGGGCCCCTCACGACCTCTGCCATGGGGCTGTGAGAAGGACCCCTGACCCTGCCCTTTGTTCCAGGCCCAAAAGCGGACCGCCCTCCGCCAGTCCCGAACCCGGACTACGAGGTAAGCCCAGCACTGTGCTGCTGTGGAGGGAAGAGCCCGCCAGGGCGGTGCTGGCCCACCAGGGGCCCCAACCGGCCAGCCATGTGGGGTTGGGGGGTGTCAAGCTAGGGCAGGTGGCCGGAGCGGCCCCGGCATCCCTGGGTCCTGTGAAACCGCTCCCCGGGGGGGCCGCGCTCTCCTGAGGCAGTGGGACCGGCGCACTAGCCACCCACCCGCAGGGGCCCGCAGGGAGTGGTGACTGCTCTCCCCCTGCAGCCCATCCGGAAGGGCCAGCGTGAGGTGTACGCTGGGCTGGAGCCCAAAGCCTTCTGAGTGACGGCCCGTGCGCTGCGAGGATCCCTCTTCCACCCTGGCTGGCAAAGGCTCGCCAGGCACCACCGCCTCGCCCGTTGGTTTCGGCCGCTTCCTCCCCTCTCCGTCCTGGTTCCTGCTGCCCAGCAACTGCTCTCCCTCGGCAGCCCAGTCCTGGCACGGTGGCCATCGCAACTGTTCCCAGAAGACAGCCTGCCTCCTCCTCCAGAGCCCTGCCGGGTGCCTCCAGCCCTGCCCTGCAGAGGCAGGCCCAGTGCGGGCAGTGACGCCCGAGACCTTTCCCACGTCGGGGGCCCGGAAAGAAGAGGAGCTGTGCAGGCAGCTGCAGAGGGAGCAGGGCAGCACCCCCATGCTGGAATCCGCAGCCTGCCAGGCCCGAGCGGCGCTTGGTGGCGGGAGGGCTGCAGGGCATCGTCCCAGACCTGGAGGCTCCGGCTCCAGGACGACAGCAGCTCGGCTCAGCTCCGGACCCCGCCTGCTCTCGCGGCCTGTTCATCAGCTCCTCGCAGGCAGACCCACCCGCGGTTCCTGGGATGTGGGGATGGCAGCGCGGCGTCAGCCGTGTCGGTCCAGCTGCCCCTGACACCCAGGCCACCTGGCCAGCAGCCCCCCGCCCTCCGCCGCTGTGCCTCCTGCATTCGGGCCCCGCGGGAGCGAGGCAGGGGGACCGGCCCCACTCTGTGCCCTGCTTGTTCGGCTGCGCCTGCCAGAGCCCAATAAAGCTTCTTCTTGCCGACTCTGCCCTCTTGGCCGTCGCTCCTTCTTGCTAGCTGCTCTTGGGAGACCCAGCGGGGGCTTTGGGGCAGCCAGGTGGGAAGGAGGTGGGCTGCAGGGGACAAGAGCCGCTCGGGGCGAGTCTGAGGGGGAGGGCAGCTGGGGGAGCGTCCATCACAGGGGCGTCTGCAGACCGGAGGAGAGGTGGCCCGCATGGTCCTCACAGGGTACAGAGGGGCCGCAGGCCTGCCTGAGCATTTGGGAAGGCAGGGCCCTGCAGTCTCCCCGGGAAACACACCGACCAGCATCCCCTGCCTGTGGCAGGATGGGAGCCACTTGGTGGCCCCAAAGGGAGGCAGCGCTGCACAGGAAGTGGCAGCTGCGGTGGGAGTAAGAGCTGCGGTCCCACATAAACACACGCAGCCTCAGGTACCACACTTGTTCCACAGGATGTGGTCAGAGCAAGCGCAGCTGCTCTCGAAAACAACCCCCGCCGCTGGCGATCGGCATCTGCTACGTGCTCTCCCTCCGTGCAGCAGCTCCCCGGGGTGGGTGGGCGCCTGAGCCAGGGCCCGGAGCCAGAGCCCTCCACACGAGCCGGGTTGGAGTCTCCCACTTCGCAGCTTCTCGAAGCAAAGGAAGCGGAGATGTTTGCCTTGAGAGAGATTAGATGCAGAGGTGGCATTTGAGCAGCACAGCCTTAGCCACAGAGGGGTGCAAGGAGCAGAGTGGGCCCTTCATCTTCTGCTCCAGATGAGGCGGTCCCTCAGGCCCAAGCCTGGCCCTGGATCCCCGGCCTACCCCATCACCCACCTCCAGGCAGCCCAGAGCTACTTTTTGGCACTTGCAAAACTTGTTACTCATCTCACTCCCAACCGCCTTTCTTCAGCTTTGCAAAGCAACAGCTGCCGTAAGAACTGCTGTTGACCTTTGAGATATAGAAGCACTTCTGATTATGAGTGGGTTGGAAAAAGGGAGCAGCAAGCAGCAGTTCACCCGTTCATTCAATACGAGAGACACGCGTCATTTCCAAAGGCAGTGGCAAGATTGAGGCGCCCTTTATTGCTGCTTGAAAGCACGTCCCTGTCCCGCTCTGGCTCCTCAAGGCAGCCGCCAGTCGGCCACCAGGGATCCGGCCACGCGAAGGTCAAGCAGGAAGGCCGGGGCAGAGCAGTCCGGCAGCCTTTCACCGGCGGCGGGCCTTGGCCGCCCCGATGTGGCTGTACTGCCCGTTGGTGTTTTCTCCAAGAGGCTGAAGGGAGAGGGAGAAAGGCCTGCATGAGAAGGGGGCTCGGCTCGTTCACCTTCCATCCTCCTGGCCCCATCAGGAGAGCAGGAACTGGCACATGGGCTCTGTGGGAAGCCCCGGCCCGGCCCTCCACCCCTCCCGCCTCTGACCAGGGAGGCTGCTTCCTTCCCTCGTCTCCCCTCGGGTGGGAGCTGCAGACCCTGCCATTCCTCACGCACATGCGAACTGCAGGAGCGGCTGCAGGAGGGCAGAGTCGGCCTCTCTGCCTCGCTCTCGGCCTCCTTCTTGGACACCGCCCGTCTCAGTGGCCAGCACCACGTGCCCCGAGCCCAGCATGCCGGCCACACGCACGTGAGCAGCCCCTGACCGCTCTTCCACAGCCGCACTGCTTTGCCTCGTGCTGGACAGAGAGTCCCTGGGAGGGCTGCCTGGCGAGCACCTCCTGCCCAGCGGGAGACCTGTGCAGATCCAGAGGCCACACTCACCTGGTAGAGCTGCTCGTTGGCCAGCAGGTTCTGCTTTTCAGAAGCTGCAGAGGCAAAAATGCGGTTCTGAGACCACGGGAAACGGACCGAACAGCAGGGCAGGGAGGGCTGTTGCAGCCAGCCCCCCTCGCCAGCTGGGTCGCTCTGGCCCACCCAGAAGAGAGGGGGAAGAGGCGGGAAGCGGGCGAGGGGAGGCGCCGGCTCTGGGCCCTCTGTGGGCAGACATGAGCCGACCCTCCTCCAGGCCCCCAGGGAGGAGGGGGCACTGTCAGCACGGCTCCTCCTCCGGAGAAGGGCCCCCTGCAGCCCAGCACTCACCCCGCGGCTGCCAGCCCGACTCCTCTGCAGCGATGCAGTACACAGCCACAGCCAGGAAGAGGGTGGCCACGAGGCTGGCCACGAGGATCCCGCAGACTGTGGGCAAGTTCAGCTCGATGCAGTTTTGGCACACTGCAGCAAGAGAGAACACTGCGTGTGCCCCGGGCTCCTACCACGACACGCCTGCCGGCACGCTCACACTCAGGCTCAGCCCACCCAGGCCTTGACCGAGCAGAGGCAGCCCCTGAGTGTGGCTGGACTCCCTGCCTGCAGGGACTGGGCTTGCTTTTCTCACACAGGAACCTGCCAGATTTGGGTAAACAGCTTCTGACGGGCCCAAGGAGTAAAAGCCAGCAGACAGAATTAACTGCAAAGCAGCCAGGGGCATTTCCTTCTTGGGCAGTGGCCTCGCTCTGCTCTGCCCGTCACGTGCACTTTGCAGCCAGCCGTGGCATAAGAAAACGTTTTAGAGAGAAAGCCTTTGTCCGGGTCTGCTGGGAAGGGGTGGGAGGGGAACAGCCTGGGACACCGCTTTAGCCGGCAGGTGAGTCCAGGTCGGAAGCGACGGTTTCCAGACTCGTCTGGCCTCCAGGGCTTGCCCTTCTCCTCTCGAGACAGAGCCCCCAGGAGCTGGAAGGGGCTGGGGAGGGGCCAGTCCCTGCTCGGGGCAGGGCCCATCATGGAGTCCCCCCTCTCAGGAGGCTGTCCAGCTGCAAGGCCCCAAGCCCATCCCTTCTCCCCAGGGAAGGAAAGGACACAAAGCTGCCTCCGCAGGCCGGCATAAGGCCAGGCCGGCCAGCTTGCCCTGGAGAGGGCCGGCCGTGGGCCTTTGCACCCCCCCCCCCCCCGCCCATTGCCGCCTGCACTGTGCTGCGCTTTCAGCCAGGGGCTGGGGTGGGGGCTCACGCACTTCGCACAAACACCTGCAGGGGTTCGCTGTTGTTGCAATGGAAGACGCCTCTGGGGTCATCCATCACAGAGCCCAGGGGAAAGGTGGGGTGGCTCTCAGACAGCTGGGCTCCATCTCGCATCCACTTCACGTGTCCTGTGATCCCCTGACACTGCAGAGAGAGCTGTTTTCCGGCCTGCAGCACGTGGATGGTTGGTCCTGCAAGCCAGATGGCAGAGGATTAAGTGGAGGAGGCGCCCACAGGGTGCGGGGCTGCAACCCAGGGTCCTCTGCCACATGCCCCGGCGGAAGCCTCTCCGTGCGGCGGCAGGGTGACTGACTGTCCCCCTTGTTTAGTAGCCTTGCCTAGGCAGCCCCGGCCAGGGAGTGGCAGAGGCCTTCCGCAGCCCTGCCCAGCTTCTCCTCCACGCTGCGCTTCCAGCACATGGGCAGCTTGGCTCTGCCTCCCACTGCCGCCACCCCGGGCCTTGCCCTCCCCATGCAGTCTGTCCAAGGAGGCGGGCTGGGCTGGGCCGGGCCCCCACACAGTGGCCGCACTGCTCCCCACCCCGGGAGATGCCGTGTGGCGAGGTCCCGAGCAGGGGAGGCCCTCTTCAGTATTGGAAGCCCAGTGGCCTCCGTCAGCAAACCGGCTCGGCATTCAACTGTCTATGCAAGATTGAAAAAAGAAGGGGGGAAGCAGGACAGAGATGACAGCTGCCCCCAGAGCTGCCCGTGCATGCAGGCAAGAGGAAGAGCCTGCAGCCCCACCCCACGCCAGCAACGTCCGAGTGGGAGCCACGCCGGCCCTCAGCCAGGCTCATGGCTGCCTTCCCCAAGAGACCAGGAGGAACGGTACCTTCTGCAGCTGCCACCTTTCCAGCCAGGATGAAGCCTAAGAGGGAGAGAGAGGGACCCTGGGTCAGGTGGCATCGCCCTGCACGGAGCTGCTGGACCGGCGCTCTGGGGCAGCGCTGGGCCAGCAACTCCCCCCAGGATGAGCTACGACTGCCAAGCCAGCCCCCTTGTGTGGAGTGCCACTGCTCAAGAAGCTCCTCCGAGCGGCCACCGCGGCAGAGGACCCCAGCAGCAGCTCTGCAGCAGCTCTGAAAAGGGCCAAAGTCGCGACAGGGATGACTTTTTATTACTTGGTTTTGAATCTGCCACAAAACAGAAGTTTTCTGAGAAGGAAACATACAGCTAAAATGCTAAAATGCAATGTTTAAAGCTGCACAGGAAAAACAACGTCAGATTTGCAGAAGGAGCCATGAACCAGCAGTGCGAAGGAGGAAGAAAGGTCGCTACCTGGCACAGCACACTTGCGGGGCAGACCCCCGAAGCCTCCCCGGGGGGGTCTCCTGTCTGTAGGAAGGCCCTCTCTCCTGCAGCCACACCCCTAACCTCACCAGTGATGGTGCCTGCGGGAGGGCCGCCGAAGGAGGTCCATAGGTTCAGGGACAGAGGTCTGAGAGAAGCTGTTTTGCTAGGAGCGGGACTGAAAGGAAGGTGGGGGCGCATTACGAATGCAGCCAGCCCCATCCCAAGAGGGACCAAAGGGCTGGAGAGAGGCCACCACCGTCTTCGGGGGGGCCGGGGCGGCACAAGGACCGCAGGGGTGTAGAGGAAACCACAGAGGGACACAAGGAGGGGTTGGAAAAGGATGCGTGCTGTGTGGAATGGGGCAGAGAGAGGTCTTCCACCCTCTGTCATCACACTAGACCCCAAAGGGGCAGGCCAAATAAGGACGATGCCTGGGGATTCAGGGGAGGCCACTGAGCTCAGCGGCTCCCGTGCGAGCGACCGCTTTGCATAAGGCAAGCGTGGACACTGCCCGGGGCCAGCCTGAGCACGCTTGCCTGCACAGCACGCTGCCTCTCGTGGCCACCATTAGCCACAAGAAGCCGCGATGGCCATCGGAGGGAGGTGTGCAGAGGGCGAGGGGGGTCCGTGGCTCTTCAGGGGCCTCAGTCTTGGTGCCTCAGTGGAACACGCTGAGGAAGAGGCCACTGCTGCTGCTCAAGCCGAGCCAGGCCTGGCTCTGCCAGTGGGGGGTTTTTGCTGAGGTGGGGGTGCGGCTCTGCAGCGGTGGGGGGGGGGGGCTTGGCCGCAACAGCCATTCCCTTCAGGATGGAGGCTGGATGGCAGAGAGGGCCAGACCTCCTTTTCGAGCAACTGGCGCCCGTTGGGAGGGTGCCGCAGACACTGGGAGACGAATTCCACATGGCAAAGGAGCGCTTCCGCCTCCCCTGGGGAAGCCTCCCTTCCCAGCCCGCCTGAGGACTGGAGGCCGCCCGCCTCTGCCCGCTGCCCAGCTTGCTCTGGAGGCCAGCCCTACCTGTGAGGAGCAACCCAAGGACTGTCGCCCGCCAGACTGCCCGGCCACTTCCCATGGCCACTCTGCAGAACTGCACTGCACGCTGCTGCCCTGTTGGTCCTGTGCTCGCTCTCGAGGAGACTCTCCCAGTTTGCACGAATAGGGACTTTGCTGCTCAGTGTGCCTCCAGAGGAGCTTCTCTGCAGACAGACTGCCACAGGAAGCGTGTGGGTTGGGCCCTCTCTGCTCTGCCCACCCCCTCTAAGTAAGTGACTGAGAAGAAGTCAGAGATGCTGCAGAAACAGAGCTGAATAATTTCCACCTGCTACCCAGTAGGTGAAACAGCCAAGAGCTGAGTAGAAAACAGACTCGGTTCGAGAGGGGACCATGGTGAAGAAGGCTTTCCTCTTAATCTTTCTTGAATCTCCTACCATTTGGAGATTTGGGATGACTCTGCTGGACCCTCCTACTATGAGATGGTACCACCATGCATCCTTCTGTACTCCTCCATTGCGTTTCCCCTCAGCCATAGCTGCGATTCTAACTGACGAAGCCCCCAGCCGCACCACCTTTTCTCACCCGGGAGTTGTTTCAAGCCCTTGGCCAAGTTGCTTGCCCTTTTCATCACCTTTTCCAGCTTTGCGATACCCTTTTTTGAGATGCTGTTGTTTAAACCTTTATTCAAAACTGAAATGAACAATTTTAACTACTTCTTTCCAGATTGAACAAATAAGCAATGTTTATCCAGCACAAGCAAAAATGAGCATGTCGATGGATGGGCCGGTATGTCCTGAAACCCGAACGCATCTTTTGCGGAAGCGCCACCAGCCTCCAGTCCCATCCAAACCGCATTCATCCCTCTCGGATCGTTAATCACTGAACTAGAACTGGGAAGAAATGGGGCAGACCTAAGGAAGGGCTCAACTGCAATCCACGGGAAGTGCGACGGCCATCGATTCGGACGGCCTGAAAGGGGGACTGGGCAATTCCACGAGGGAGACAGCCAACAGTGGCTACCAGTGTTGCTGGCTACGTGCCACCTCCATTAAGGGGCCGCATGCGTGTGTATGCAAGCTGCTGCGGAGCTGGGGCGAGCGGAACTCGCCTTGAAAGACTTCGGGGCGGGTTATTTCCCTCCAAGCCGCCCAGAGATTAATGGAGAAATCGGAGGCTGCCGCGGCCGCTCCCTCTTCCCGAGCCCCGTCTCCCCCGAAAGTTGCCGGCCCAGTGCCCACCCCTGCGGTGCCCCGTGAGCACATCGGGAGCGGCAGCGGCGGGATTCCGCCCGCACGAAGGACCCCCCGGCGCGCTGCCTCTGCTCCCGGGGGCAGATCGGAGCCACACGGAGCGGCGCCCTCCATAGCTGAGCAAAGCACAGCTCTTCCCCGCGATGTTTCCATGGGCTGCTCAAAGGGAACTCCGAAACAGCCCGGAGGACGCAGTTCAGCGCGGGCCTCTCTACACGCGCGTAGCTCTGTGGCTGCCTTTCCGCCCTCTGCGTCCCTCGGTGATGACGTCTGGCGCATCCACTGACGTCACGCGTTGCCAGGTGGACCGTCCGGGAAGTGGGGCCGGGGAGAAGCGCGGGGCGGCCTCTGGGTGTCTCTGCCGTTGCGGCCTGGGCCGGAGCAGCAGGCCTCACCGCGGGCGCCGCTCCGCTCCGCTCCGCTCCGCTCCGCTCCGCTCCCCTCCCCTCCGGCGCGGTCGGTCCCCGGCTGGCCGACCCGCCCGCCGACGCGAGTAGCCCTCGCCGTGCGGCCCCGAGCAGGCCTTCCCCGGCGTGGAGACGCGACCGTCGCCCTCGTCGCCCGCCCTCGATGGAGGAGGCGCTCGCCGGGCGCGGAAATGACCGACCACGAGAACAACAACAGCATCTCCAGCAACCCCTTCGCCGCCCTCTTCAGCTCCGTCGCCGACGCCAAGCAGTTCGCCGACATCCAGAGGCAGCAGCCCCCGCCGCCCGCAGGTGAGAGAGGCGGGCGGGCAGTCCTCCCCGGGGGAGCGGGCGCGGCGGAGCGGCTGCCACCCCCCCCCCCCCCCCCCGCACCCCCCCCCCCCCGCACCCACTCCCGTGTTAGGGAGTGCTTATTGGAAGCGATAACCACATTGGAGCCCGGAGGCTTGGCTCTAGGGCAGCAGGTTGAAAAACGGGTGCAAGGGTCGATTCGCTGATTAGCGGAAGGAGTAGCCGAAATCCAGCGGATACGAAAGTCCCCTCAACTCTATTCCCCCATATGGAAAGGCCTTGCTGCACTTCTCCAAACATGCCCACTTTTGCAAATTGCTGGAAGAGCAAAGATCGGGGCCACTGAGGCTGTCTTTCTACCTGCCCGGTTAGGTGTGCAGGTGCTCACTGTGACTGCTTAGGCATGATGCAGAGAGAAGGCAATGGCCTAAAAGTATTCAGTGGGAGTGACAGGCAGTCTCCACCTTTCCTCCAGAGGCAACAGCCCCTCTGTGATGTGTTCCTGAGTGTTCTTGCTGGTCACTTGTTGCCTGGCACCATGAAAAGCAGCTAGACCTGAGGTACCAACTATGATAGCAACCAACACTTTTTTCCAGACATTCAGCCTTTCTTTAGGGCAGGAGACAGACTAGACTGAGTTAGGCCAAACTAGGCTGCTTGCTGACCTGCTCTATTTCTCTAGTTGAGGAAACCTCAGCCAGCCAAGATGATTCTGACAACAGCGTGTCTGAGAGTTTGGATGACTGTGATTATTCAGTGGCTGAGATTAGCCGCTCCTTCCGTTCCCAGCAGGAGCTCTGTGAACAGCTCAATATCAATCACATGATCCAGAGGATCTTCCTGATCACGCTTGACAACAGTAAGTTTGGGGAGTGAGTTCTTGGCATCTGGGTTGGGAGGATCCCTGGCCCACTGGGATTCTTTGCATCCCAGCTGAGGCTGAGCTGCCACAGTGTGGTGGAGGCAACAAGGTTGCAGCTTCCGGGATCCATGCTGCCTGCTGTATAAGTTCCAGGAGGAGGAGGACAGCTGTTGGTCCAGTGCACTCTTCTTCCTTGCTTTTGGGCACCTTTATTGGCTGGCCAGTCCATTGCAAAGATCTAAAAGGTGGCCACTGAAATGGCAAAACATTTCAAGTTAGGATCACGATAAGGATCTAGTATGTCTTGCTGTGGCGCTGCTGCTTTGTGCTATCTCATCCGGCAGGGAGAAAGCCCTTGAAGCTCAGAGCCATCCATTTGTACAGTGGCGTGAAAGTTCCTCATGAGTGCTTTTGATTCCTCCCTTGTTTTATAACGTCCATGTTTCTTCAGGCATGCCATTGGCTTCAAGTAAAACTAAACATAGCTCTCCTTTCCCCCTCTTGCTCCAGAAGTCAGTTTCCTGGAAATATGGGTTGTTTTGGACGCCTGCCAGACCAGGAACCCTTGTGGGGAGGGGATTTGTATGGTTGAATTCTTGCTCAGTGTCACAGTTTGGTGCTTCCTAACCTGCAGGTGACCCCAATCTGAAAAGCGGTAATGGAATTCCTGCACGCTGTGTGTACCTGGAAGAGATGGCAGCAGATCTGGATGACCAGGACTGGCTGGACATGGAGAATGTGGAACAGGTAGCTCTGCATGTGTGGGTGCACACAGACTTACGCAGAGCTTTTCACCTAGGATGGGAATTTGGTGGGCCATCCGTGAGGCCCAGTGAAGGTCATCAGCAGGTGAAGGGAGCTAGCTTTGCTCTTCAGATCAGTCTGGTCTCAATGGCAGGGAAGGAACGTGGTGCTGAGTAAGACTGACTTGTAATGGGAGGACTCCTGCCTTCCCTCAGTAATGCTTGTGTGGCTTGCCTTCTAGAGCCACAGGCGTTGCTTTATCAGATTCCGCCTTAAGTCAGCCCCTCTGGCGTGATGGTATTGTGGTTCTCGGCTTGCAACTGATGAGTAGGATGACAGGTCGGCCACAGGGGTCGACCTCAAAGAGGTTGGGTCCCTTTGCATTGGAGCAAGTAATTATGAGTGAGGCATAATTGTGGGGATGGGGTGGGATGGAGGAGGAGAGGACCTTGTGCTGGGCATTTATGAGTTGGCTTGTCTCTTCAGGCACTCTTCACCCGACTTTTGCTCCCAGAGCCAGGAAATCACTTGATTCACATGACCTCAGCCATAATGCAGAATCTCTCGGCAGAACGAGATGCAGGGGAGAAACATATTCTTCGCTACCTCTTTGCCTGCTTCCAGAGGGCAAAGGAGGAGGTAAGTCCAGGCTCCCCGTGTCCGAGCCAGCCTGCCACCCTGCGCAGAGCATGCCAGAGACCAAGCGTGCTCCTCTGTCCTTGCAGGTTACCAAAGTACCAGAAAACCTGTTGCCCTTTGCATTGCGCTGCCGGAACCTGACTGTGTCCAACACTCGCACAGTCTTCCTCACCCCAGAGATCTATGTCAACCAGAATGTCTATGAGCAGCTTGTGGACTTGATGCTGGAGTCCCTGAGAGGAGCTTGTAAGTCGCGGAGGCAGAACTGGGCATCCCAGCTTGAGGATGTGAATGGGCTCCTACCCCTGGAGAGCCTCTCAAGGGGCTCCTTTTAAGCTCGTGTCCCTTCTTCTCTTCCCACACGCAGACTTTGAAGAGGTAGCTGAATTCCTGGAGGATGTCATAGAGGTCATCACCGTGGATGAGGAAGTGCGGACGTTTGAGGAGGTCATGGTGCCGGTCTTCGACATCCTCTTGGGGCGGATTCGAGAACTGCACCTTTGCCAGATTCTACTGCACTCCTATCTGGACATGCTGCTCTACTTCACGAGGCAGAAGGATATAGCCAGAGTGAGCAGCCCCCAGTCCACAGCAGGGCAGCAGCAGCCCAGCCATCCTCAGTGTCCGTTCCGGAGGTGGGGGGCTCTTGCTCACGGTCTGCATGCGGCACTTGCGCGAACGGAACGTTTTCTTCCTGATCTGCTGTGGCTGAACTATGCATTGGTTAAAGGAGGTTTTGGGGACAAAGCTCTGATTCCGTGGAACGGAAGGACAGGGGTGTATTTTGTTTTCCTGTACCTCAGTCTTTCTTTGTGGGTTTTCCTGGCTAGCAGTACCTTTTACTTCTATAGGTTTTTGTTGACTACATCCAGCCAAAGGACCCAACCAATGGTCAGTTGTACCAGAAGACTCTGCTTGGAGCTGTCCTGAGCATTTCATGCTTGCTGAAGACCCCAGGTGTGGTAGAGAACCATGGCTACTTTCTGAACCCCTCGCGGTCCAGCCCTCAGGAGATCAAGGTGCAGGAGTCCAACATTCATCAGGTGCATATCCATATTGTGGTGGGTGCGTGCGTGCTTGGGCAGCCGAGCCAGGCAGTCTTCGCAGTAGAGCTGGCAGGAGCAGGCAACGGTCACGCTCCTTGTAAAGCTCCAACCCTCTTACCTGATGGTAACCCTCACCCCCCGCCCCGGTAAGATTACTTTTGGTGTTAGTAAGGGGTCTGGGGCAAAGACTGGACCCAGAGAGTCTGGTAAGTGATAAAAATGCTGAAATCTGGGAGGAAGGGGTTAGAGCTTAATGATACCACACATGAAGAAGATCCCAGGAGCCTTTGTGCACATGTACACACGTTTAGATTTCTGGTGTCTTGGTAACAGTTCATGACTCAGTTCCATGAGAAGATCTACCAGATGCTGAAGAACCTGCTGCAGCTGTCGCCACAGACCAAACACCAGATCCTATCCTGGCTTGGGAACTGCCTCCATGCCAATGCAGGCCGCACCAAAATCTGGGCTAACCAGATGCCGGAGATCTTCTTCCAGATGTATGCCTCGGATGCTTTCTTCCTGAACTTGGGAGCTGCCCTCCTCCGGCTCTGCCAGCCCTTCTGCAAGCCCCGATCACCTCGACTTCTCACATTTGATCCCACCTACTGTGCTGTGAGGGAGCTGAATGAGGAAGAGCGGAAGAGCAGGAATGTGCACCTGAAAGGTGAGCCTTAAGGGCTCCCGCCAGATGCATGTGCTGGCCGGGCAGCTTGGGAAGGAGGCGGCAGCGAGCCCAGGCTGTGCAGGAGCTGGCATCCAGCTGGGAGGCATGACCCGATTGGATTGGTGCGGAAGCTTTCCCTTCAACTTTCTCTAAGGTTTGGACAAAGAAACCTGCTTGATCCCAGCTCTGACTGAGCAGGAGCCAGAATTTGCTCCCAGCTACAACCTGGTGACAGAGAACCTGGTGCTGACACAGTACAGCCTTCATTTAGGATTTCACAGGTATTGACGTGAGGAATTCCATCTGCTTGCAGGAATGGAAAATAATACCTTTTCTGCAGAAACGACAGCTTAGCTCTCTCGGCCTCTACGAGACTGAACTGGCAGAGCCGTGTGCAGCCTCCATAAGCTGAGATGAGCCAAGCGGCCTGCACAGGCTGTCCTGGCAGTGGGGCTCTCCTGGTTTGCTTGGGCAGGCATTGCTGGGGAAAGCGAATGACCCGCTGCATCGGAGAACCTGGGGGAGCAAGCCCAGCCCGAACAGCAGTCCAAAGGCTCCCTCAGTGGGCCTCTTCAAAGTAGCCCTCCAGATGAGACTGCAGCAGGGCTCTGGGGGCACATGCATGTGCCTGTCTCATTTGGAGAGGACTGGATGTGGACCTGGGAGACCCAAGGTCCCCAGCATGTATGTACTGGTGAATTCTGGGCTCCCCTCCTCTACATGCTATTATACGGACCCCTGTGCTTCACGTGTCTCTTTGTGCACAGGTTGCACGACCAGATGATCAAGCTCAACCAAAGCCTCCACCGCCTCCAGGTGGCCTGGCGAGAGGCTCAGCAGAGCTCCAGCCCTACAGCGGACAACCTTCGGGAGCAGTTTGAGCGCCTGATGACCATCTATCTCTCCACTAAAGCGGCCATGACGGAGCCACAGATGCTGCAGAACTGTCTCCACCTGCAGGTGTCCATGGCGGTTCTCCTGGCCCAGCTGGCCATTGGAAACAACGGGACCGAGCTGGCTGACTTGGTGTTCCCCTTGCCAGAGGTGGAGAACAGCATGCTGGCTTATGTCCCAGGTGACTGGTGCTGCCTCCAGCCCCGGGGAAGAGCCTTCCCTCCAAGCGGTGCTGGGTTTTCTCTCTCGAGCTCATTGGATTACAAGACTGCGGGCACTGGCCAGGTTGTGAGCATTTCCTCCTCCCGACCCAGGAAGAAATGGCTGCAGCCACGGGGAAGGGGAGGTGTGTCTGGTGCTTGGACCCAGTGCTCGAGGAGTAAGCGACTCATACGGGGCTTTCTGTCCACAGAATTCTTTGCTGATAACTTGGGTGACTTCTTCATCTTCCTGCGTCGCTTTGCCGACGACCTCCTGGAGACGTCTGCCAATTCCCTGGAGCACATTCTCCATTTTGTGACTATCTTCACTGGGGATGTTGACAGGTAACGGCCTCTCCAGACGCTTGGCCCACCAGGGGTCCCAGCAAGCACTCTGGCCAGTCCCCTGGGAATGGAATGGATTCTCGTAGACATTAAGGCAGGCAGGCAGGAAGGCCAGGCCCTGGGCTGTTCAGCCATCGTGGGCCGGGGCTGAGCTTGAAGGCCAGGCTGCACCGCTGCTCTGATGGCCTCCCTCTGTGTCCTCGAGCAGATTGTCGGAAGCATTCTTCCCTGGGCACCGTGGCCACAGGAGCATTGCCCAAAGGAGGCTTCAGCCAGCTTACTGTGGGCACGCAGCTGCTGGGAGGGGAAAGGGCAGCTTTTCACCTTTCTGCACTCGAGAGGCAGCTTGAGGACGCCAGTGTGAGCCAGGGAGACAGCCAGAGGCATGCGCTGGCCGTGGCATGTGCCCAGGGCTTCCAGCAGTGCCCACATTCTTCCCCAGGAGCCGTCTCCAAGCAGTTTGCAGGGGCACCTCTATGGCCCGTGGTTGTCTAAATGCGAAGGCAAGGAGAAGGGGCATCCTCGACGATCCCCCAAACCATTGAGCCTCATTGCAGGATGAAGAATCCACACCTGAGAGCCAAGCTGGCTGAAGTGCTGGAGGCCGTCATGCCCCACCTGGACCCAGTGCAGAACCCCCTTGTCTCGAGTGTCTTCCATCGCAAGCGCGTCTTCTGCTCCTACCAGCACGCTGCCTACTTGGCAGAGGCTCTGATCAAGGTCTTTGTGGACATTGAGTTCACGGGTAAGGCCTCACTCCAGCTCAGTTCTTTGCTAGGGTGCACTCCCGGGCTCTTGTGCAAGCAGCAGATGGCGCCACCTTTCTGCAGCATTTCTGCTGCTCTGGGCAGCCTCCCATTTCCGTGGCTGTGCAGCAGAGAGCTTGGTGTCCGTGGCAGCAGTGCTTGCCGGGGCAGGGGCGTCATCTGTGCCTGCATCCTGTCTCAGGTTCCTGAGCTTACCTGCAGAAAATGCAGAGAGTGGGTGAGAAGGGCCAGTGCTTTGCTTCCATTCCCTGGGCACAGAGGGGAGGCTTCAGAGGCAGGCCAGAGGGAGCCTTTTCCCTCCTTTCTTGGTTGTCTGGTTCATCTGGTCTGGACTTAAGCCTGCCTTCTTTCCACTGCTTAGGGGATCCACATCAGTTTGAGCAGAAGTTCAACTACCGCAGGCCCATGTACCCCATCCTCAGGTATATGTGGGGTACTGATTCTTACCGGGAAAGCATCAAGGTAAGGCTTGAGAGGGACACAAGCCCCCTGGGCCAGGGCAGAGATGGAGTTTGGGGTGTAAACCGCGCTCCCCCTCATCTTCTCCAACTTGCAGGCCCTGGCTGTCTATGCTTCAGAGAACCTGGAAGCCACAAGTCCCCCGCTCTTCTTGCGCTTTCTCAACCTGCTCATGAATGATGCTGTTTTCTTGTTGGATGAGGCAATACAGGTAAAGCATTTCTGGGGGAGCATGGAGGCAGCTGAGGAGGAAAGCGCAGCCCCAACCGCAGCCGTGAATCGAGTCCTGTTTGTTAGAGTGGCTGCTGAGGAATTCCTGTGTTCATTCCCGAGGGCAGGGCAGCAAATGGGATGGAAGAGTGGGGGTGGGGCTGATTAGGGCAACACGAGACAATCTGTCTTTTTTTCCTGAAAGTTTCTGGGACTGTTTTATGTGAGTGAACAGATCGTTGTAGGGTAGCTCAGGAAATGGAAGAAAGCTTCTGGGAGAGCGGCTGTGCTAGCCAGCCAATTTACGTGGTTTTATCTGTTATGTTTCTGGGATTTAGCCCCCCCCCCCCCCGGTCTGTGGGAACGCTCTCCTCCACTCACTGGGTGTCTCATTCGTTCCCTCTGCGCTCTTGTCCTTGCAATCTCCTGGTGTCCACTGGATGAGCTGAGAGGCTGTGCCTACCAGTCCCAGGTGAGGGAGGGGCAGCTGGCCGGGACTGCCCTGGGGCACTTCATCCTTGGACAAATGCTCCCCCATCACAGTGACTTCCCTGCCCCAACAGGGAGGGCTGAACTGTTGCAGCTGAGCTGGAGGACCACTGTGCACATTGCCAGCACAGGTGCCCTCACCCCCCCTCCCTTCCCTCTTTCCCCCGTTTTCTGCAGTACCTAAGTAAGATCAAGGTACAGCAGATCGAGAAGGACCGGGGCGAGTGGGACAACCTGTCCGCCGAGGCACGGCGTGAGAAAGAGGCCAGCTTGCAGATGTTTGGGCAGCTGGCTCGCTTCCACAACATCATGTCCAATGAGACCATTGGGACCCTGGCCTTCCTGACCTCAGGTAAAGGCAGTGTTCCGTCGAGCCGGGCGGGAGGCAGGGAGCCGGGCTGTGCAAGGGCTTTACTGAGACCTGCTTCCCTTGCAGAGATCAAGTCCCTCTTTGTGCACCCTTTTCTGGCCGAGCGCATCATCTCCATGCTGAACTATTTCCTGCAGCACCTGGTGGGCCCCAAAATGGGTGCCTTAAAGGTCAAAGACTTCAGCGAATTCGACTTCAAGCCCCAGCAACTTGTGTCCGACATCTGCACCATCTACCTGAACCTGGGGTATGTCATGTGGGTCAAACCCAGGTGGGCTGCTCAGGCTCCGAGGCAGGCAAGCCTGTTGGGGCCCAGCTGCTCCGCTTGCCCCTCCCAGAGGCAAGGCTGAATCGGCATGACTGTGGCGTGATGGGGTGGCAGCAGCTCCCATCCGTTGGGCTGAAAATAACCGGGAGAACACTCCAAAGCTGAAGCAGCTGCAGTGTTTGCAGGTGGCTCGAGGGCAAAGGAGCCACAGCTGAGCTAGGAAGAAGGGGGTTCTCCCAGGCGAGGTGTGCTAGTGCAGGTGTGAGAGAAAGAAAAGGGACAAAGGCACAGCTGACTGCTCTGCTCCGAAGGAGGCCCTGGAGAGCAGGCTGGCTGGCCAGCCTGGGCAGAAGACCTCGCTCGCTCACCGTTGGAGGAGGAGAAACCCGAGTGTGTGAATGGGCCAGAGATCTCCTTCAGCCCTCTCCTCTGTTGCAGGGATGAGGAGAACTTCTGTGCTACAGTGCCTAAGGATGGGCGATCGTATTCTCCAACTCTGTTTGCTCAGACAGTCCGAGTCCTGAAGAAGATTAACAAGCCTGGTGACATGATTGTGGCATTCACCACTCTGGCAGAGCGGATCAAGGTGAGGTGGGGTTCTGCGCCTGCCACTGCCTTCAGGGTCAGCACTCAGCTCTGTGGGCGGCCAGCCTGTTTGGGTTCCTTCTGCTGCTGTTAGTATTTCAAGGAGAGATGTCTGTGTCCTTCTGGTCAGTGATGAGACTGCCTGCCTAGTACGATTTGGAGGAGCTTTGAGCTCAGTACACTCATTAAGGCCCGCAGGGCAGCTGAGAGCCAAAGAGGCCAGCGAGCAGAATTAAGCATGAGAAGGACAGCAGGAACGGGAACAGGAGTCCTGACAGGTGCAGCAGGACCCGCCTGGGCTGGACAGCCGGTTTGCCATCGTGTACGGAGTGCTGAACAAGATGGACCTTCGGCCTGACCTAGCAGGGCTTTCCTTATGTTCTTATATAGTCCCTTGCAGACCGCCAGCAGCAGGAAGAGGAGACCTACGCTGATGCCTGTGATGAGTTCCTGGATCCCATTATGAGTACCTTAATGATGGACCCCGTGCTGCTGCCTTCCTCCAGGGTTACTGTGGACAGGTCAACCATTGCCAGGCACCTCTTGAGGTATTCCGAAAGATGGAGAGGGGAGGGATTTGAGGTTGGGCATCTGACACCTTCCTTGTTGAGGGGAGAACTTTTTGACCCACGTTCTCACACTTCCCTCTCCCTCTCTCACACACACACCCTCTTCCCCAGTTGCTTGATGTGCCCACACAGAGCTGCCCCTTTGCCTGCTGCAGTCAGCTCCATATGCGTTCACTGACATGAGCTGCTCCTGGTTGCTGCCAGGGGCTGCACAGGCTGCTGGTGGGGCAGGAAGGAGGTACGTTGCCAGAGCAACTAATTAGGCTTCTACAGCTGTGATTGGATAAAAAGCAAGCCTCCTTTCTGCCAGATGATTCCAGATCCTTTTTCTCTTTGTATACCTAGGTAAGTAGCCCTCAGCCTTCCGGGAGTTTTGGCCCTGGCTTAGCGTGGCCAGTGGGTGGGGGAAAGAGGTGACACAGGCCAAAACTTCTGGAGGGCTACGCATTGCCAGCCGCTGGGCACTTGCCAGCCCAAATGGCTAGGGAACCAGCCTCTCTGCAGTGATTGGGAGCATTCCCTCCTGCTCCCATTGAAGCCTCCAGCCGGCTTTCCCCTTGACCCTCTTCCCACTTCTTCCTTGCAGTGACCAGACTGACCCTTTCAATCGCAGCCCACTCACCATGGACCAGATCAGACCAAATATGGAACTGAAGGAGCGGATTCAGCAGTGGCTGGCAGAGAGGAAGAAGAAGGCGCAGCCTGGGGGGATGCCCTGACCGGGTGTGGCTGATGCTGCTGGGCCTCCGCTGCCCCCAGGGCGCTGGAGCAGGCGGCCCGGCCCTCATTAGGCACCAGTGGGGAAATTGGGCCAGGGCAGGAGCGCATCTCTAGCTCCTGCCTCTCTTCTTGCCCTCGGGACTTGGTCCTGCTGCCCCCTTGCCACTTGGATTTGCCTGCTGCCCTGGGCTTACAGCAGCTGCCGGCCTGAAAGCTCTTTCCAGACTGGTTTCCATTCTATTGTTGCAGCAGCTTTTGTGGCAGAAGCTTCTTTTCTGTTTAAGGTGAAAGCAGAAGCAGTGTCATCCTCTGTGGGCAGGGCTTGCTTTATGCAAATCCATCCTGACCTGTAAGTCAAATGCTCCTCAGAGGCAGAGCCGTCTTTGGGTGGAAGACGCCGTGGCAAAGAGGCTGGGCAGAGTCGTGCCATAGTATTTCCATTGCTCTCCCCGCCAGAGCCTGAGCTTACGGTCTCCAGGGCCTTTGTTCTTGCTAGTAGTGGCCACACCCTGGGCAAGCACTGCATACCTGTTCATGCAGGTGCCCTCTCAGTCCTGCCCACACTTTGCCTGCCGCATGTATGTATGCAGTGTGTATATAGTATAGCATTTACTGTAGATCAATAAATGTGTCCGTTGCCCATGTTTCACTGCTCCTGGTGTCTGCTGATCGGCCAGCGCTAGCCCTCCCTTCACTCTGCCACAGTAGCTGATACACTGGTGTACCTCTACCTGTTCAAGGTTCCATGTTGAGCTCTCAGCTTTACTGAAAGTGTAAAAACACACTCAAGAGACAGAGGGGTTGGGTGGCTCTCTTGTCCCTGTGCCCACCACTTTACCCTTGCTTCCATTGAATGTCATTTCCCATTTCTGCCTTTTCATGAATATTTAGATGCAGCCGCCTTATCAGCCAAGCATTTATGGGCAAGTGAGGTAGTAGTAGTCCTGCTCTCGATTCTTATCACCATGACCAGTTCCCTTCTCATCTTGTTTGACACACTCACAAAATGGTTGCTGGACAGGCTTATGCATTTATGAATGATAGCTGTGGTCAGTCTTTCCTGAGAAGGTGAAGTGGAACAGCTAAAAGAATATTGACTTGTCCTGCATCCTAGTAAAAGGCACAGGTGGTAGCTGTGCTTCAAAACCCACAGCTGAGCCAGGTGCTATGGTACAGGAGAGGCTGCCTATTGATAAAAAGGTTGCTTGGCAAACTAATGAGGCTCAGAAAAGTGTGCAAGTGAAACCTCCTCCTCCACTTTTCGCCCCAAAGGACACACCAGAGCCAATTGCACACCTCTGTCACTTGGGCCCATCTCTTCCCCCCGCAGCTTGCTTTTTCTGGGCACACTTGAAGAGTGGGCCAAGGTCTCCCTTCATGGTCTTGGAAGTAAATACGGTGTTGAAGGCCAGTTTCTCAATTCATTGCCCAAAATTGCAAGGGGGGTCCTTGCCAGGGGGCACTGGGGAGGGGTTGGCTGCTGATGGTCCCGCCATCCCCCAGTCCAGGACAGGCCATGGCCTGGGCTACCTGGCCTAGAAGGCGCCACTTGCGCAGCATGGCAGTCACCTGGCGCGGGCGGGGGGAGGCCGCTCTCCGCAGAGCTGCGCGGCCTCCTGCTGCGCCCCATGGCAGCGTGGACCCTGGACAGTCCGCGGGGCCCGAGGGCCTCACAGTGCCCCGCAGCGGGATTCGGCCCGAAAGCGGGGGCCGCTTCGGGGATGGCCCCTCCCGCCGTGGGTCCTGGGCTGCCACAAGGCGAACCCATTTGCCCCAGCGCCACTGCGTCCCGCGAATCGGCCAAGCGCGTCCCCGGTCCCGCCTGCGGGCTTCGGTGGACGGCCGGGCGGGCGGGCGGGCGGCCTACCGCACAACGGCGAGCACGAGCGGGCGCCGCTCCAAGGGCTCGCCAGGACCGGGCGGGGCCTGCGCTGTCGCGCAAGCGCCTCCCGTCCCGCTGCGCGCTCCCTGGCCCTGCCCGGGAGAGCGCCTGGAGCGGGCGGGCGTCTTCGGCAAACGCCTGCCTCGCACGCCACGCAGGCGGCGCCGGGGCCGCCCTTGCGCTGAGCGGGCGGAGGAGGACGCCGGCAGAGGCGGGGCAGCTCTGCGCGCGGGGTCCTCGCGGCGCGTCCGTGACCTTCAGGGGCCTTCGCCGAGCGTCTCCGGGCGCTCGCCGGTTGTCGCCTCCCCGCCGTCGCTGCCTCGGCATGGCGCAGGCCGCGCAGAAGCTGCTCAAGACCGTCACCACCAAGGGGCCGCAGCTCGTCCTCGGTGAGCGCCAAACGAGGCCCGGTGCCCGGCCGGCTTCCCGTGCCGCGATGGGCGGTTGGCCGAGGCCCGCTCGGCGCGCCGCTCCGCCGCGGCCGCCCCGTGCCCCTGGAGCAGGCGGCCCGGGACTGTGGGCGGAGGAGTGGTGGGGAAGCGGGGCCGCAAGCGGACGTGCGAGGAAGGCGGGCCTTGGCGAGCCTGCCGCCGAGCACCGGCCGCTTGCAGGTCGCTGCGGGCCCGCCCTTGCTCCGTGCAAAATGCCTGCGCTTCGCTTCCGTGCCCCGCGGTTCTGCTGCAGCCTCCCCGCCGCTGACAATTGAGAGCGCCGGGACGCTTAGGGACCGCGGCACAAGGCCCACCCAGGAGAGGAACGCGCTCCCTTCAAATGCATGCAGAGGGCTACTCTGGAGCAAGTGGGCCCTAGAGATGAATCATTATGACATCAGGCAAGGGCTGCCCGGAAGGAAGAGGAGGAAACTAAGTAGATAGGGCGGCTGCCTCTCCGCTGTCCCCTGCCTAGCGACGGCATGGGAGCTTGTAAGGCGTATTCAGTGGTCCTCAAGGCTTGCAATTAATATACTGAAACTCCCTTTTGGTTGGTGACTTCAGTGGAGCATTTGCTGTATGAGGCAGTCAGTGGAAAAGCACAGGCAATTCCTCAGCCCGAGGTGGTCAGCTGGCTGGTCAGTGTGCCAAATGGGTGCTTGAGCTGTGCCACTGATCTGTTTAGTGGTTTCCTCAAAGCAAACATGTGGCAAATGCTAACCCTGGACTGCCTTGGCTCTTACTTAGAGGCTCCCTTCAGTGCCACAGCACTGTCACAGGGGTGAACCTTCCCCTATTTTTTATAACCAGCACATCCACTTTCTGACCCTTTCTCATATAGTTGTTGCTATTCCTTTTACCTGTATAGTGAGATTTTTGAGTGATCATCGGTGGGTGTTCCTGTGCACTCAGGTGGGTTTTGCCATTGAATGTTGGAGTCTAAATAGATCTGTAGAAGCATGGAAAAACAATAGCTGTTTTCTTGTCATGATGTTTAAATGCTTAGAGTGGTGAGGCTTTGAAATATCTGTCAAACATTGGTTAATTAAAGGGTTCACAGTAGGATTGACCATGGAATCTAAATAGTCATGTATGTTGGTTAGTTCCTAAATGGAGAGCAGCCCTCTCACACACATACAGGGAAATGTGGTAGTGTTGCCAGTGGGGCCTCGAATCACCATGATGCAAAATACCTTTTGTCTGCCTCATGCATCTACTGCTTCTGCCCTGTATCACATCTCGCTTTTCTCTCTTCTAGATGCTGTCACTTATTCAAAGCCTCGGCTGGCCACTTTCTGGTACTATGCCAGGGTTGAGCTAGTTCCCCCAACTCCTGCTGAAATCCCTAAGGCCATTGATGGCATGAAATCCCTGGTGAAGGGCTTCCAGAGTGGCCGCCTGGCGCAACTCACAGTCAAGGTAACTGTAAGCTGGAAACATCACCTCATATGCTATGTATCTGTGAAAATCTACATCTGGTCATGCATAAAAATGAGTTCAACAAACACTATCAACCAAAAGACCTTCCAACAACATCATAAGTCTGAATACCAGATTAAAAGCAGATAGCTTAATTGGGAAGATTTACACTATCTGAATACTGATATTCCTGAGAAAGGAATGCAGGTGGTGCAGTGGTTTAAACTGGGCTGCTGGGCTGGTAGATTGAAAGGTCGCCAGTTTGAATCTGCACAACGGGGTGAGTTTCTGTTGCTTTATCCCAGCTCCTGCCAACCTTGCAGTTCGAAAGCATGCAAATGCAAGTAGAGAAAAAGGTGCCACTTCGGTGGGAAGGTGACAGCATTCCGTGCACTTCGGTGTTTAGTCATGCTGGCCACATGTCCACGGAGACCGTCTGCAGACAAACACTGGCTCCATCAGCTAAGAAACGGAGATGAGCACCGCCCCCTGGAGTCAGGCATGACTGGACTTCACATCAAGGGGAAACCTTTACCTGCACCTATACCTTTATTCCTGAGAAAATGCAGACTGAGCCATTAGCTGCATCAAGGGGGATTAGCTGTCTGCCAGGTTTAGCTGTAGTCCTTGCAGTGGTCACTTCCACAAGGAATGTGCTTCCACTGATGTTCCATCTGCCCCCCCACACCCACCAAGCAACTATCCAGATGAATAAGAAGTTGTTCCAAAGGTGTGTTGCACATTGTCATGGCAATAACTCCCCCCCTTTAAAAGCATCACAGGTTGTGTTAGCAAAGCTTCACATAGATCAGAGTTAGGCAGACTTGGAGGGTCTGGGATTCAGTTTTGCCCCCTTTGCAGGCCTCGCGTTCTGCAAATGCCAAAAATAGTGGAGGAGTGAATAAAAACAAAAAGGCACCCACAGCCGCTATGGAGTGCCAAATGGGTCAAAAATTCACTTGCCAGCAGCGTTGCAGGAAGCATGAGTGCCATTTTTGCAATACTAATTGTATTAGGGTGACCCTCAGTGCACTTCTTGTTGCTTCTTGTAAAGATTTGTGGGTCACAAGGTGAAACGTTCTGTTTCTTTGTCAGTCGTGTGGAGAAATTATGGGGGCAAATGTTTTGTAGCACCTTGAGCATATCATTGCAATATTTGTGTAAAGTACTATCACAGAACATAACAAGGTTTCTCGGACATTGCTTGTGGCTTCCAGGAATGATCAGGGAAATAACTTGCTACAGTGGCAAAAGTTGTAAAATGCTTTTTCTCCCTTTTTCTTTCAGGAAGCTCTGAGGAATGGTTTGGTGGCTACTGAGGTGCTGATGTGGTTTTACATTGGTGAGATCATAGGCAAAGGTGGCCTGATTGGATACAATGTCTGAAAGCCTTTCTGCTTTCGAGTCCTAATGGTGTCTTAAGATATTAAATTATGACACTGAGATGGAACTGTGGTAGTCTCTACTAATAATGTGCAAACCAAAGCAAAACCAGATGATGGTGACATAAAGGCTAACAAAGAGCCTGAAACTTCCACTCCTTCACCAACCCAAATGTGTTTATTTGGTTGTTTCCATAAACACATGAAAGAAAGTGTCTGTCTCCTAATAATCAGTGGAAGTATTTCTTGACAACCAGCCCTGTCCATAAAAGTGCTTTTGTGCCAGCTTGAGACTGTAGAAAATCCAGGCAATATTAAAGTCTAGGCTGTCTTACAGGCAGTGTCGTTCAGCTAGCCCAGGATCCCATGTCAGCAGGAAACAGTGAGCAGGTGGAATGATTCCCTCTTAAGCGCCGGTGCTTCGACACACTACAGCACTAGAGACTTCCTTGCAGAAGCCGTTCTTCTTGGTGAATGCCTCTACACCTTATACCTCCATCACACACTGGCGAATACAAATTATTTAGAATATAACTTAAAATAGTGCATATATTCCTAATTCTAAATTGTATTCAGTGAAAACTGTTCAACTCTCAATTACCCTTCACCGACAGCTTGCTCAAATTAGACTTTGGAAGTCTTTGTAGAACCTGAAGCGAATAGCCTTATTGGAGCTTTATGTAGTCAGGTATTTGAGGTAAGGCCAGCACTGAGGGGTCCTTGTTTGGATACCCTTCTTAAATCTTGAGCCGCTTTGTAAGATGAGCCTGTGTCTGAGAGAACAGCTTGTGTAGCCAAAGTTTTCAACTGGCTTTGACCAAATAGTACTGCAGCAATCCCCTAGCTGCTAGTGGACATAGCAGAGACCTTTCTGGATTCAGCAGATCAGTGTCACCATCCAAGTTAGTGGTTTCTTCCCTTAAAATATATGAACAAAAGCCTTGCTGGCTACCATGTAAAGTCCTTGGGAATTAACTGAACTTAAAAGGACTTTTGGGATTCTACACTACCTGGAACTGCTTTTAGCATGACCTCGTCATTGCAAACTATGGCCCAGAACCAGTGCCTGATGTAACTGCGAGCGGCACTATAGGCGACTTCCACACCTTTTCCACCAGCCTTCAGCCCTTGTTGGAAGCAGTGCAAGATGTGATGGGTGTTGATGACGGGGCTCAGCTGTTAATGGACAGCAGGCCTTACCAAGAGTTTCCTTTTGTGCACCATTAAATTGCAACGCAAAAGTAACAGTTGTCTGGAAAATTACACGCAGATTTCACTCTTCTCCAAACTGGAAGCCCTTGGGACAAATAAGCTGCAGCAGAAAGTTGTGGAACACATCCTTCCAGCAGGTAGCATTGCTGCCTGGGGAAAACGCCAAAATGCCACCCCTTGGCCAAAGCACGGCCCTCTGCATGGTGGCGCTTCCCAAGAAGGCATCCTTAGTAATCTTTCAGAATGTGCTGGTGACTTGAGCTCTGAGTTTTCAGTATCGCTTCCACATTCTCAGCATTGCCACCTACTGTCTTCCCTCCCTGTACTAAAATGCAGGTATTTTATCAATATCCATTTCTGCCATTCCAAGGATCGGAGGGCAGTAGGCAGTTCACAGAGGGATGGGCAGGCATGATGTCTTGCTTTGCCATCCTTGTTTGGAAACATAGTATTGAGTTTATTTTCTGAGCCATCAGGAATGAAAAGCTGGAGAGAGAATGTCTACAGTCCACTGTGCTTGCAATAGCATAATGTTCCAGTTTGCTGGACAAGAAGGAATTTTATCTTTTCAGCCCAGAAACCTAAATGCAGCCTTTAGGCACTGGTCCCACTTTGTAAAGTTTTGGGTAGCAAAGATGCCTGATGCAGAAAGACCTTCCAGCTGTCTGGGCTGCTGCCTCACTGGTGAGACACCTCTGCCATGGCTGCCATTTCCAACATGTGTGAGTGACCCTAAGTGGAAGTAATCCTAGCTAGTTGGAGTGAGGTAAGCAGTCCTTCCATTTGCAGCAAGCTCCCAGGAGCAGCAAGGCTTGCATTATCAACATGGGGGGAGGCTCTGCTGAACATCCACTCCTGGCTATTCTGTCGCACCCTAGAGAAATCCCCAGTGGGGAGGAAGCTATGAAAGCAGCAAAATAAGGCCTGCCTTCTGCTTGTGAGGTTTGGAGGAAATTGTTTTCTGGTCCTGTCTGTCTTGTGCATGCTGAAAAATAGTCTGGCTAAGTACAGGTGAGGAATCGTGCAGGACTTCACTGCAAGTCTTTCCCGGGTTACAAAGGTGTCATGATGGTCATGGAAAAACAGTCCGAGCTGCCCACGACAATGGGACGAGCTGCAGGCAGCAGCAGGCGCAGGGTGGGGGGGCCTTGCTGCATTCGGTGAGAGCGCCTGGTCCGGTGCCTGCTGGGCTCAGCCTGGCGCCCCCCTTTCAGCAACGGGGCAGGCCAGGTGCTCCCGGGCTAGCAGTGCTTCTCCCAAGTCCTCGGGGAACGCGGGGGTGGTGGCCCGGGGTCTTTGGAAGCCGGCGGGCACCCTCCCTCTGAGCAGCGGCATGGCTTAACAAAGGCGGCAGGAGCAGCGGGTCGCTTCCACCGGGTGAAGGGGGACGTGGCTGTGCGTGGCGGAAGGAGCGCCCCGCCGCAGGTGCGGGCAAGCTGGCGAGACCCGCCCGTCCAGGAGGCGAGAGGGGCCCCTTGCAGAGGCGCCCTATGCGGCAGCGGCCGGCCCTTCCTCGGCAGCTGCGTGTCCCGGGCACGTGGGAAGGGCTGCAGGCGCGCCGGTCCGGCCCCGGCCCCCGGTGCCGCAAAGCACGCGGCGGCTGCGCGCCCCGCGTGGCCCCCTGCCCCGCGCCCGCGCCCCCGCCCTCGCTCGGCATCTGCAGTCCGCGCGAGGCGCCGCC
>NW_025335427.1:260200-306356 GCF_004798865.1 Varanus komodoensis
GCGGGGGCGCGCGCGGGAGGGGCGGGGGCGTGCCCTCGCTCGCGCCCGGCGGGAGTGGAGCCGCCTCGGGAGGAGGCGCGGGCGGCTCCCGCTCCCGCTCCCGCTCCCGCTCCCTTTCATTGGCCCGGGAGCCGCCCTCGTGCAGCCCGCTGCGCGCAGCAGCCCCGGGCGCAGGAGGCCGGCGGAGGCAGGCACGCCCACCTCGCCGCGCGGCCTCCGCGCCCCTCCCGGGAGACGCGGCCGCTCCGGGCGGGCGACGCGCGCTCCGGCGGGGGTGAGCGCGGCGACCGCCTGCCTCGGCCCCTTCCCCGGGAGGCGGGCGGGGCGGCCCCCGCCGCGCTCCCGGCTGCCCTCGCCGTCAGGTGTGGCGCGCCGCGCACCTGCGCCCCCGGGCAGGGCTTTCGGCGCAGCATCCGCAGGGGTCAGCGGGCAGGGCCGCCGGGCAAGCTGGCGAGAGGACCCTTCCTCTGCTGCGCCGCGCCTGGGCTTGGCGCAAGAGGCGCATGACAGGCTTGACGTAGGGCCGTGCGGTTGGGGGGGGGGGTCCCGTCTCTCCTGGGCCTTGGCCTCTCGTTGCAGCCTTGCCTCCCTCCTCAGGCCAGCCAGGCTCTCGTTAGCAGCGCGTCAGCCCGAGGGGGGTGATGACTTGATCCTGTTGGCCTTGGCAACGTCAGAAGTGAATATCCTGCTCTGCGATGAAGGCACTTGTTACAGAAAGACTTGAGCTTGAAAGGTTGCTGCCAGTCTCTTGTTTGCAAGCGCAGCTGCTCCACGGCAGAGTGACTGAAATGGGAGTTTGGTGCCAAGCGCATGAAGCTTAATGAACTTGGTTAAATCATAAAGTAGCTGCTTGGCACTGCTCTCTTTTATTCAGATTCTTGTCCAAATTCCTGCAAAGATCTCTTCAAAATCTGGTCTTCCTGAACATGAGTTTCTGCACAGACAGTGATCCTGTGCCAACCACTAGTTGGGCTATCCACAAAGTGGTATTTATTGCATAATCAGCAGACTTTCCAGGTATTTAAAGCTTTGCTACTATATCTTTAAGTAAGGAGAGAGCAATGAAATGTTTTCATGAGACTTTGCGTGCACAAATCCCTTGAGGGGGGCAGAGATGTTTTAATCTAGTGTAAAATCAAGGAGGGGCAAAAATTAACTTCTCTGGGCCCAAAATAACCTTTCAATAAAAAGGAATTTTGCTCCCATCCAGTGTGAACTTTAATACTCAGAGTCAGGGCTGTGTGGTAAATCCCCAGATCTTTCTTGTAGTACTGTAGTTGCTAGTGTTCTCTAGGAGTTTTTGTTCAGGCTGGGGGCTGGCTTAGCACGTTGCTATGCAACCTATCCCCAAAACTCTCCCCTTGATAATGCTTATGGGTTGGAGATACAGTATTTGGAAAGTAATTGTGACTGCCTTCCCTAATGCTTAGTGTCAGAATTGTTCCTTCCTCCCTTATGATGCTGTGGGTGAGAAAGAGGCAGCTCCCCCCCCCCAGTTCCAAGTTCTTGTGAACACAAACTTCTTATCTTGTGATAAAGCATTTATCATAGATGACGACCGTACTTTTTGTCATAGTGCTGCTTTCTGTAGGTGTCAGTTCAAGAATCCTCTTCAGTTTTATTGTTTCTGTAAATTTTCATTTTCTTGTACTACAAGAATGTACAAGAAATTCATCTGGATGAATATGTTATCATTCAGACAGGTGGCAAAGACCCAGAAAAGGCCTAGGGGTAGAAGTCTGGGCAATTGAATGAGCATCTGAAGTGTTTTTGCTGCTTTACCTGTTTCATTTGCAATATCCGAGGTGGACAATTGGTGACTCTCCAGATGATTTGGCCTAGAATTCCCATCAGCCCTAGCCAGTGTAACCTATGGTGAGGAACGATGGGAGTTGCAAGTGAAAATGTTTAGAGGTCTCAAGTGGGCCACCCTAATTAGGGTGTGTGTTGCCTGGCTTCCTAGAGATTTGGGGTACAGTCTCACACATGTTAAACTCAGAGGAGCTATTCTTAAATAATTGATTTGAGAAGTGCAGACTTCATGCCTGCAGTAAGTAACTCGTCATTGTGGACTTGTCCTTAGTGATTGCATGATCTGCTACATGGCTGGAACTTCTAGGCACGCACAAAGAAAGACGCTAGCTCCTAATGTTGTTTGGGGCCTACACATGTGTTCTTGCAACAACAGGTTCACTGCTAAGCAGAACAGAATCACAGCATCTTTCAAACCAGGCAGACACTTATGACTCCACCATTCAACATGGCCTTTTCCCTTTCAGGTTGCAAATGGCATCCTGGGATGCTGGCCTGTTTTCCTGCCCCGGGTGTAACTCATGCATATCTGTGAGCAGTTAGCAGCGCTTCCATTATTCAGGATTCCTGTAAAGTCAGGTTTTTCAGTGGGTCAGATCTGTAGATCCTGCTGCTCCTTGCCTGTAGGTCCAAGGTCATGCCTTCAACTTTCTGTCTGAGCAGACATTTGAACTTGGATTTCATACATCCTGTCTTGTCCCAGTGCAGTAGCAGCTCATCTGTCCCTTCTCATGATGAGCTTCTCGAAGCAGCTCAGTGCCATAATTCAGGGTGGTGGAACGATTGATATGGCTAAATAGTTGCTGTAAAATAGCCAGATTAACTAAGATAAAACATACTTGGAAAGTCCAATGGCGTATTTACATATTTTAATGGCTTTTCACTGACACTTTAAAAATACAGTTTAGGTACTAGCATTTTCGGAGGCAAGATGTTTGCTTGGGCCAATGTTTGTAAATAAAGTATATGTTGGATTTTACAGTATGCAGCACTTGTCTAAGGCAATACATGGTCTCAGTTGTTTGCAGATGCACCTATCTTTGCAACCGCAAAGACTCAATAAACCAGGAAATACCAGTGCAGAGTCACAGATCTAATAAGTAACCTTTATGCAAAGGTCATCATTAATATCTTCAAACTTCCTGTGTAATTTAGACTTGAATAAGCATAGACTCTTACTGCTGTTGGGATACTTGCTATGAAGGGAATTCTTGTGTCATTTAAGGTGCAATCCTATTTAAGGTTCATCAGCAAAAAGACCTGTACTCTTCCCAACTTGCTGTGGTGTGCTAAGCATGTAAACCTTTTTTCTGAGTAAATATGTGTAGGATTGTGCCCTCAATATGCACAGTCTATGAATTCCAGCTCTTTAAAACTGCTTGGTGTTAGGGGGCCAGACTTCTTTGTTGTGGTGATTTTGCAGGGCTTGCTACGTTTTGCTTCCTGAGAAGTGGAGAGGTGGCTTTCAGGGATATTGCTGACAAGTGGCTGTTCTCCCAAGCAGCTTGATGAGGTGTTCTGAGCAGCTAAGGCGCTTATGTTGCTCTTTCAGCAACAGGTGCTCGAAACCATATTTAATATATTACTAAACTTAAACTAAAATCGAGGATGCTGAACTTGCTTCCTAGAAATATAATATGAAATTTGCAGATAAAACTAAAGTTGTTATTTCACATTAAATAATCTGAGCCTTAGCTATTTGGGGAAGAAGTGTAAAATGTAAATTACATCCTGAGTGCAAGTATAGCGCTAGGCAAATGCCATTTTGTCCATCCCAGTTAATGTGGCTTCTTTCTTAGCTTATTCCACTGTGTTTTAGTATTTCTTTGTTGTTGTGCTTAAATGATACACTGTAACTTGCCCTGGAAGTTCTCAATAGAAGACTGAGAGATCAAATATTAAAACTAAATAGCAATAGTAATACCCCTATTATGCTGCAGTAGTGAATGGAACATAATCTTCTAGGACACAAGCTTGGCTGAAATAGTCGTAGGAAAGGACGGGTTCCTTGTTGGAACTGTGGGGGAATATACCTTTTCCCCTTCAGATTGTGCATTTTAGATTGTGCAATTTCTTTTAAAATTTAAATTTTAAACACTACATTTTATCACTGTTGTATCACGTTTTACTTCCAGTTAACTGACACATCAGTTGCTTGCTTACTTGATGCTTCTACTGGGCAGCATCCTGCGTTAATCCTTGGGAATGAAATGTGGATGGCAGTTCCCCCATATTTATTTATTTATTTATTTATTTACCGATTTATATCCTGCCTTTTTCCTACAAAGGGCTCAAGGCAGCTTACATCCTCCTCCTCCTCCATCTCATCCCCACAACAACAACCCTGTGAGGTAGATTGGGCTGCGAGTTTGTGACTGGCCCAAAGTCACCCAGTTGGCTCCATGGCTGAGCGGGGACTAGAACCCAGGTCGTCTGAGTCCCAGTCCCATGCTCTTAACCACTACACCACACTGGCTCTCAGTTGTTGGATGCATTCTGGCTCTTTCAGTGAACAGGCACCCCCAGGGTTCCTTGTGATTTCTGGGCATCCAGCCCGCTAGGTGCAAACACCGTTCAGGCCATGCAGATGTTATCTGTTCAGAGAATGTGTAGGCACTGGTAGAAGACTGTGCTTCTAAGAGCCAGTGAGTTGCTGTGTGGCTTGTCGAGCCCGAACAGCCGTTCCAGGAAGCAGTGCTTGTAAGAGGCAGGTGAAGGGTGCTGCCTCTGTCCAGTAGGACCTGACTGTGGGTAAAATTAATGGGCATTTTTGGAAAAAGAAAGGAGCTTTTTGGTCTCTCAATGTCACAAGCAACACATCTGTTTTAATTAAATCATCATATGTGTCATAAAGAGCAACTTAAGCAACATTGCTGGAGAAAAGGAAAGCTGAACTTTGAATTCTTTAGAAATCATTGTGCAGGGTCTCAGCAGATTTGTTCACATTGTCTTTGACTTATCGCACCCCATGAACAAAAGCCCCCCACAACATCCCATCCATGGCATCTGCTTAGCTATTCCAAATTTAAGGCTGTGGCTTCCTCCATGGAGTCAGTCCCTCCCGGTGGGGAGACAGCCCGATTCTGGATGCTGCCATCCACTAACTGCAAGCTGCTTGTGGAAGATGCCCCCATGATGCTTCAGCGCGTAGCGAGCAATCTGTATGCGGCAGCACAGAGAAGGCATTGCTCTTTCACCACCACGTGCCTGTCCTGTCCGCCAGAGCACAGTTGTGCTCCTGGGAACAGAGCAGAGCACTTCCCTGGCACAACGGCCGGCCTCACAGCGACCAGCTACATCCACGTGGAATGACTCACAGGAGAAGGGCTTACATCTTCCTTGGGTGGCAGTGCTAACAAATGGGCAGCCCTACGATCCATTTGGATTCGGCTATGTGGGGGATGACTGTCTTTCTGCAAGGGAGAGGAGAGATTGCCCCACAGACAAGGGAGGATGGAAGTGAGAAGCAAGCCCACGGGGCAGAGCTCTGGGCTGCCCAGTAGTTCAGTGGGAAAAGAAAGGTGCTGGTCTTGAGTCCCAGCTGGGGAGGTGCACTTAAGGCTTGCACAAGGGGTGACAGAGGCTTTGGAGTAAAAGGGGGGAAGGCAACGGAACTAGAAATGGGGCTTCCTGTGCCAACGAGGAATAGGCTAAGTTACGCAGCCGCAGGAGCAGATGGATGAAGAGAGCATGATGGGAGCCAAGCCCAGGGTATACCCCCCACCCCCTCTTTGGGAGGACTCCTGGCCACATAGGCCAGTACCAAAGGAGCCTGTGTTGAGTTGTCGCACAGGCTTAGTCTGCATGCGCTCATGGGTTCAGTCCTTGGCTAAGGTCTCCAGGGGAAAGGAACTTGGAGGAGGCTGCAGCTGGCAGCCAGATTGCTTTATGTTGCATGCCTGCTAAACCACATTACTCCCATGGTCTTACAGCAGCGGCATTGGCTTTCCCTTTATTTCTAGACTCCATTCAAGGAGCTGATGGTTACCTATAAATGTTTAGTGGTTTGGGGTCAGAATCTAGCCTTATGAACATACCTGTGGCTTGAGATCATTGTCAGATGCCCTGGCTTAGGAGTGGTTGATGAGAATGCAAGACAGCTAGCTCCTTTTGTGCGACAGCATCTCCGTAATGAAATCCCCTTCCAAAGGAGATGAGAGAAGCCCCATCTCTCCTGGTATTGAAAATAGCTTTGTTCTACTTGTCTTGTAGTGGATTTTAATTGAAGGATTTAACTTCTTTCTAAATTTAGGGCTCTGCTTTTAATTGTGGAATTCTGTTATGTAAGCTGTGTTGGGAGCCCTTGTTATAGAAAGCACTATAAAAGTGGGATGGGTTAATGTATGGGTAGATGGCAAATTGGAGTGACTGGTGTGTAGACTGATTATCTCACTAAGATAACTGATAGATTTGCCAGCCTTGATTCTGTTCCACCTCTCCTCCGCTGACACACATGCATGCAGTTTTCATTAGGATAATTGCCAGTGTCTGATCATTATTTCACAAAGCTCCTTGTTTAGTTCCCATCAACCCTGAGCAGAATGATTTGATTTCCTGTTTGTGGCAATGAGGCTGGGAAGCTCTCTAGCAGAGCAAGAACAGGGTTGAGGAAAAATACGCAGAACCAGCAGGGGAGCTGTCCAGCCAAGGACTGGGAGCAGTGTGGCAGCAGAAGAGGTTTTTAATTTGACCTAGCTCTTCCGGTACTGTCAGCAGGAACCCAGAGGTTAGTTCTGGTTCCTTTGGCCTGAGAAGACGGTGGGTGGGAGGCCTTGTACTACCAATTGCTTCAGCGCTGGCTCTTCACTGTCATTGATAACTGGGGGTGCTGGTGGAGTGCCTGGAGCTGCAGGCAGAGTCCATTCAAGATCCTGGGTTCCCTGGCTCATCCAGGTTGGCAGTGTCAGAATATCCATCAAGGTATGCAAAGTCTTCTTGGTCCCAGAATGGTTTTCTCAGAACTTTATAAAGTGGTGTGAAACTCCTGAGCTGGGAGAAATAATGCCGTGTAGTTGTAGTCCTGATTATCTTTGGTGTCTATCCTTGGATTTAAGTCTAGAAGACATAACTTGTGTTGGTAAAATTATTTCACAAACTATCCCATCAGCCTCAGCCAGCATGGCAAATGGTTGAATTGCTGGGAGTTGTAATTCAAAACCTCTGGGGGACACAAGGTTGGGGAAGGCTGCCTTATGTTATAACAGTACTGCATCCACCCTTGTAGCTCTCGCTGCCATGTGAGACAAATTGGGTAGAGGGGTGAGACCTGCCCAAGATGTTCTGACAGTTTCATGGTTAAACTCTGGTCCTGATCCAACATTCTTTCCATCACATCATGCTGACTGTTACACTGAAGTGCTGAACTTCAGATATAGCCTTTTAAAATCCCCCCTCCCCATATTTGCCCTTAGCCCAAGCTAAGCATTATCATTTGTGATGGGATTAATCCTTTGGAGAGAGAGGTCTGCCAACTCCATAGGGGCCTGGGAAGACTTGTGTGGTAGCAAATGTAGCTTCAGCTGAGCCCTTCGGATTTTCTTCAGGCCTTTCCTGAGGAGAGCACACTGGCAAGTATCTCTTTTCCATGCAGGGAAGGTGACATTTGCACTTTCTGTAGGAAGGTCTAGACCCCAAGCTTCAGTGGAGTCAAAGTGGAGCCTGGTAGTGCTGCCCTTTGGGAACTCTCCGAGTCTCAGCTGTAGGGCTGTGGATCCTGCCTCGTGGACTCTCGGGTTTCCTCTGTGGTACAGGACTAGATCCCAGACTATTCCCCTGCACAGAGAGGGAACAGGTTCCCTGTTGGACTGCTGTTATCAAAGATGGTACTTTCTGGGATGCCTCTCCTAGTTTATTGCTTTTTCAAATAAAGAAGATACTGCATTATTTTCTTAGCTCTAGAAGGAGGCAACAAAAGCCAAGGCATGCTGAGGGGGAGCTTTTATACGGGGAGTCCTCAGATTACAAACAAGTTCTGTTCCTGAGAAAACAGTTGGGTGAGTTTGGGTAGGTGGGGGCCTTAGAAATATTTGTGGTTTTTCTATTTCCATGGGTGCCCTGCACCCCTAATCCCTGCGAATGTGGAGGGCCAGCTACTTACATGCAAATTTGATGTAAAGACAAATTTAGTTTTCTCAGAACCGAACGTCTTTGTAATGCAGGGACTTCTTGTACCATTTCAGTTGTAATGCTTTTAAGCTAAAGAGCACGCCTAGATGAGGTCCACTTTGCCTCCCCTTTATGAAGATGTGCCATGAGTCACTTTTCATTAGGTGGCCATGAGGGTGGCAATAAGATTGCCTTTGCGAAGCAGGAAAAGAAGAAATGAGCTTTCCTTTCTGAGGCGAATGGCTGGAATAGCTGTGAGAACCAGAAGGGCAGTTTCCATCTTAAGTGACCTCTTGGGCACCAAAAGGTACTGACTGTTTCTTTGATCCTTTTATGGGATCAAAATATAACACTTCTTAATGTAGCATTGGCTTGACTCAGCATGGGAATTCTTCTGCAAAGCAAACAGTTGCAAAGTACAGAATCTGTCATTTCATACAGCCTGAGAAATCTCCATTTTGCAAAGTGGGTATTTGGCCCTTGAACTACTGCTCAGTGAAACTCTACATGAAGAATGCAGCTTGGCTTCTGAGTGGACATGTCCGGGCATGAGTGGGAGGGACCTCTTTACCTCCTGCCAGAAACAATCAGGTCTTGCATGCCAGTCCAGTGTTACCTTCAGACGCGTCTAATTTCAGTGCTGTGTTGCCCCTTTGGTCAGCGCTGCATGAAGCAGACTTTACTAAATTGTCCTGCCTTGGGACAGCAGCCTGTTTTCTTGGGGCCACCGTGGAGCCTTCTGCTTACTGCATAAGGGATGCGCAGCAGCATGGCCTTGTCATCTGTTGTCGCTGCTGTTGTTCGTTGCATTTATATGCTGCTGTTTTCCCACTCGTGAGGAACCTGAGATGGCTTACATAGCTCCATTTTATCTTTACAACAATAACCCTGTAATGTAGGTTGGACTGAGGGTCTGTGAGCTGCCCGAAGTAACCCAGTGGTATTCAGGGTCAAATGAAGACTAGAATTCAAATCTCCTACACTGGCTCTTCGGGCAGTTCATAGACTCAGCCTTTCTCCAGGCAGCTGGGAATGGTCCGACCCCGACTCTGCTCCCGTGTTTGCTTGCATTGCCCGCATTTGTTCTTTATTTCACCAGCTGGCAAGGATGCAGTATTAGCATGCAGACACCCCACTGCTTCTAGGATGGTGTGGTGGGGAAGTAGCTTCACCCACAACAGGAAGAAGAGGGCAAGCAAAGCTTTGGACAAGGAACTGAGCTGATGCACAAAACAGAGAAAATGAGAACCACTGTTGCACCTATCCATCGCGGGCGACCAGGGATGCTTCGACAGAGCAAAGCCCATGCTGTGGCCCATGGCTCTTGTATGTCCTTCCCAAAGGCCAGTGCAGCCACCGTATGCTTGTCTGCTTACTGCAGCCTGCTTGTTTCCCTTTGCATAGCTACTTTGTTTTAGCCTTGTATCATCCCAGTTCCAGCAACCTTCTTGTGGAAGGCTTATGGCAGAGGCCAAAAACTGCCCAGTGATTTGCAGGGAGGTGCTTAGTGACTGAGCATGGAAAGAATTATGCATCAGGCCAAAAAGTCAGTGTGATGAGGTGACTGGTCTAGGATTCACTATGAAAGTGAAGCATTTGTTTGTGTTGGGAAGGACAGGGAAGGGGGTGCCATGGAATCAATATGGGCTTGGAGAGCTTGGCAGAGCCTCGAGTTGGGAGGCTGAGCACGGGCCCCTGGACCGCCTGCTCTCTCAGCCTCTCCATCGCTAACAACAGAAAGGAGCAGAGCTGCTGCACGGTGGCTTGGCTGGAGTCGCTGGCGTGTGGGATGACACCCAGCCTTTCACCTCGGTGAGCTGCTCCCCTTGAGGCTGGCGAGTGCCTAGCATTGTGTCCCTGTGCCTGCTCGGCACTGCCGCTTCATTCGGCGTTCCTGGGAGCGCATGGCTTGGCTGTCTAGGCAGTGGCCCGTGAAGCCTCGATGGCGTGCCTAGGCATCTCTGCCCGCTTGCCTGCGCACTCCTCTCCAGCTTAGGAGCCACCAAAGCCGCCCTCGTGCCCTCCCTCTTGCTGCTCAGCAGCTGCCCTCTGCCAGCTTGTTGAGCAAGCGGCGCGCCTTCCTCAGCCGCACATTGTTTACTTCTTGCGGGGAGCACCACGTGTCTAGGGGGAGTGGCTGGCAGCGGAGGCATGCTGTGGCGGCTGCTCTCTGCAGTGCGGTGTGCAAAACCGGAGCCGCTATGCGATGCGCTTGTCACAGAGCACAGCTGCCCCGCTTCAGCGGCTTGGCCATGGGAGCCGTGGCCAAGTTCTCCGGTCATGAAACGGCCTCTTGCAGAGGAGCGTCCTGCCCGATGGGCATGGGGTCTGGCACACATCTCGCCTCCTGCTTCCTTCTGGGTTGGCAGGAGAGTTGCCGCTTGGTGTAATGCTGGAAAGCAGGCGACCACTTTGCCTCCTCCCCCAGTGGATGTTGAAGGAAGGCACTTCTCTAGCATGGGGTTCCAGCAGATGATGCTCTTCCTGCACCAGCTTTTCCTAGCTGTGGTCCATCACAGGGCTCCTTCCCCACCGGAATATTCTTTCATATGTCAGTCGCACCTGTGGGAAGGGGAGAGGGATGATCGGCATTCTTTGGAAGCGTTCAGGAAAGACTGCAAGAGTGGTTTAAATGTGGGAGTTGGAGGCAAGGTCTGTGGGGCTCAGCGCAGCCGGAGCCAAAATGAAGCAATCCAGCATAGTTTAGAGTGGAGTACACAAAAGAAGAGTACACAAAAAGTGGGCGCTGGCTCATCCTGACTCACAAGGGTGTCTGCCTTGAGTCCAGGGATGACGGCAAGCAGTAGCCTAAAGAGCCTGAACACATGAGCCAGAAGTTGCCACTGCAGCAGTCAGTGCGGGTGTCTCTTGGGGAGCAGAGGGATGCATCCGCTGCAGTTCTCCCATGTTGCCAGTGAAGAGCCCTATCACGCGTATGGGGCTGGGACCCTTTTTGCAGGCTGCTGTAGCTGCATCCTTCCGCTTGGGCTGGGGAGCCCTCATACGGTTGCCGTGTCTGCCTGATGCAGTGCTTGGGTTGACTGCCTTCACCGAGCTTTTGTTAGGTGCTCCGGGACAGGGAAGCAGGCTGCAATTTGGAACACAGAGGGAAGGCGACTAAGCGGTTTACTTGCCACCCCAACCATCCCCGAACTCCTCTCAGTGGAGGAAATGGCTCCCTCCTCCTCCTGTGGGGTCCTTGTGGCAGTGCCCGATAACCTCCACTGATTTGGAAGCAGGCATTTTACATTGCTAGAGATTTTCAAGTCCATCTTCTGCTTTTGCCCCTAGCTTGACCTTTATCCCTCTCTCTTTGCAGGATGAGCAGTTCCTAGGCTTTGGCTCAGATGATGAGGCCAAAGGACAAAGTTCTGCCAAGTCTCCTACAGGTATGTTCTGTTGGCTACAGGTTTCCCATGTTCCCTTTACTAGATGATGCTGCTCTTGCAGGGCTGTTTGGATGGCATAGAAATCTGTAATACTTCTAAAAACTGTATAATGTTCAGAATTGGTGTATGAGTTTGATAGATTTCCGTTTTCCCTCCCTGTTCCTTTTTCCTTTTGTTTTGGATGGTTTGGTGGAGAGGGACTATCATATGTATAAACAACTCTGGGAGCTTTTCTGGCTGAAAAGTAGGTATAAATGCTGTAAGCAAACAAATAACGTTCTCTTTCCCTTCTTTGTCTTCTTCTCCAACATCAGTCAAAGCTAGCGCACGCAAACCTCGTGGGCGACCCCGAAACACTTCAGACAGAACCACAGTCGTACTCTCAGAGTCTTTGCCAGTGCATTTGCCTTCAAGCAAGCCAGAACCCACACCCATGGAAAAAATCAGGACAAACGGAGAAAAGCGGCGAGGGAGACCTCCTGCACTTACCAGTGTGAAGTTCAAAATCGCCCGCAAAGAGGGCTTTCCCAGTGCCCAGAAGGGAAGCAAGGAAGAAAAAGAGAATCTAAAGAAAATAAAGCGGGCGCCATCCTCTGCGTTTCAGCACGCTGCAAAGATTAAGAAATTAAGGGCAGGCAAACTGTCCCCACTGAAGTCCCAGTTCAAACTTGGAAGGAATGGGGTGCAGATAGTGCGCAGGAGGGGACGGCCGCCCTCTTCGGACCGCTTAAAGACCATGCCGGCTCTTGTTGTGAGCTCCCAGTTGGAGAAGGCCCAGCGAGTTCGGAAAGAGAAAGATGGTGCTCCACCCCACCCAAAAGAGGAGAAGCCGGCGGTCAGACAGAGTCCTCGCCGGCCGGTCAGGATGATTCCTTCCTCCAAACGCACAGATGCTACCATTGCCAAGCAGCTTCTGCAGAGGGCCAGGAAAGGGGCCCAAAAGAAGATCGAGAAGGAAGCTGCCAAGTTGCAGGGCCGGAAGGGGAGGACACAGCTGAAGAACATCCGACAGTTCATCATGCCCGTGGTGAGTGCAATCTCTTCTAGGATCATCAAAACACCCAAGCGCTTCATCGAGGATGAAGACTACGACCCCCCCATCAAGATCGCACGGTTAGAGTCCACCCCCAACAGCCGCTTCAGTGCGACCTCGTGTGAGTCCAGCGAGAAGTCCAGCGGGGCATCTCAGCTCTCCTTTCAGCTCTCTTCGGACTCCTCGCGGTCCAGCAGTCCCAGTGTCGATACATCCACTGATTCTCAGGCCTCGGAAGAGATGCAGGCTCTGTCGGAAGAGTGCAACAATCCTCCAGAAGTCCATTCTTCGTTGCCCATCTCCCCGTCCCCCGATAACGAGAGTGGTGAGAGGAGGAGGAGGAGGTTTTCAATGGGAGAAAGAAATTTTGTGCCCAAAGCTGCTAAAAAACTGCCCAGCCTCCAAAATGTATCCCAGCAACAGCCCTCCTCCTCCTCCCCTCCTCCACCGCTCCTCAGCCCGCCCCCGCCCCTGCAGCCGCCTGCCGGCATCTCTGACCATGCTCCATGGCTGATGCCTCCCACCATTCCTTTGGCGTCGCCCTTTTTGCCCTCCTCAGCGACCCCGACGCAAGAGAAGCGGAAGTCCATTCTCCGAGAGCCGACGTTCCGCTGGACCTCCCTGAAGCATTCTCGGTCTGAGCCCCAGTACTTCTCCTCGGCCAAGTATGCCAAAGAAGGGCTCATCCGCAAGCCTATCTTCGACAACTTCCGCCCGCCACCACTCACCCCCGAGGACGTTGGCTTTGCCTCTGGCTTTTCAGCCGCCGGGGCCACTGCTCCTGCCCGCTTGTTCTCACCGCTCCACTCCGGAACCAGGTTTGATCTACACAAGAGAAGCCCGCTGCTGCGGGCTCCCAGGTTCACCCCGAGCGAGGCCCACTCGCGCATCTTTGAGTCCGTCACGCTGCCTTCATCCGTTGGTCGAAGCGCTGCCGGAAGCAATGCAGCGGTGGCCTCCTTGAGAAAGCGCGGGCGGAGAGTGTTCAGCCCCATTCGCTCCGAGCCAAGGTCTCCTTCGCACTCCATGAGGACAAGAAGTGGGAGACTGAGCACCTCCGATCTGTCCTCTCTCACGCCGTCGGCATCGGTCTCCTCCTCCCTAGCAAGCATTTCAGTGGCTTCCCTGAGCACCAGTGCCTTAAACTCTGCCACATTCACCTTTCCTTCCCATTCCCTCTCCCAGCCTGGGGAGTCAGCTGAGAAGAGTCCAAGACCAAGGAAGCAGGCCAGCATTCCAGCCGAGCCCTTCTCCTCCAGCGGTCCTGCTCCCCTCTTTCCATGGTTCACACCAAGTTCCCAGACAGAGCGGGGCAGGAACAAAGACAAAGCCATCGAGGAAGCCTCCAAAGATAAAGAAAGTGACAAAGGTCTTGAGAAGGAGAAGAGCAGGGAAAGGGACAGGGAAAGAGAGAAAGAAAACAAGCGGGAGTCCAGGAAGGAGAAGCGGAAAAAGGATCCTGAAAGCCAGAGCAGCTCTACGATGTTTCCCTTGGCTCGTGTTTCCAAAGGAAAAGTTGTCAGCGAAGATGTGGCTGTTTCTTCTTCTGCCAAAAAACCTGCAGGACGGAAGAAAGCAGCAATGGCAACCGCTGATCCGGCAGCAGACGTGCCACCAGTGGTTCTTGTGGACTCTGCCGCCGCCATCGTCAAAACCAAGCTACCCAAGAAAAGCCGAGGGGGGCTAGAAAAATCTGGCCTGGAACTTGGCCTGGCCTCCCCTACACCACAAAAGGAAGACTCCCTGCGTCTCCCTGCCACTGCAGTCAGCATTGTGAAGCATTCCTCCATCAGCTCAGTGTTGGCTCACGCAGACAAGCTCCCAATGACCGACAAGAGGGTGGCCAGCCTCCTGAAGAAAGCAAAGGCTCAGCTGTACAAGATTGAGAAGAGCAAGTCCCTCAAGCAAACGGATCAGCCAAAAGGACAGGTACTTCCCCAGGCAGTAGCGGTAAAAGAGCTAGAGTGTGGAGGCAAGAGCCAGGGCTAAAGTCCAGACACACTGGTGGTGGGAGGAGCAAAGGCATGAGACCCGTGCCAGCTGGGAAGGGTGGGGAGGCAGCACGGCCCTCCGTTTCTGGAAGCAACCTCAGAAACGTGCCTGCTGAGTCCCATTTCATGAGTCCCATGAGATCAGTGATGGCGAACTTTTAAGAGACCGAGTGCCCAAACTGCAACCCAAACCCCACATATTTATCTCAAACTGCCAACACTACAATAAAACCGGAAAACTGAGGTTTTAGTTTAGAAAAAACACTTCACAGCCAGTCCAAGCAAATGGGCAGCGCACTGACCAGCAATGTGAAGGATCGGACGAGTCGCGGATAATAAACCACGGCACATGACGTCATCACCTGGCGCCACTAATCCTTTCCGACCATGCGCATGGCCCCTCTGTTATCCAATGCTTGGCTGCTGGGGTGATGCTGGGGCGACTTGGCTCGCATGTCGACAGAGGGCTCTGCGTGTCCACTGTGGCATGCGTGCCATGGGTTCGCCACCACTGCCGTGACCCTACTAATACCATTGAAAACAGTGCGATTTTGAAAACGCCTTCCTTGAGCAGCTTTTTCTGCACAGCTTATAATTTCTGCCCATTCTAAACGCATTCCAACCATCAAAATCATGCCAGGACACCTCGATTTTCTAACCCTAACCCTATCCTGGTGCACACCCCTAACCCTAATATAGGGCTAAAGTTCCATTGAAAATAATGCGATTTTGAAAAAGCCTTCCTTGAGCAGCTTTTTCTGCCCAGCTCATCATTTCTGCCCATTCTAAACACATTCTAACCATCAAAATCATGTCAGGACACCTCGTTTTTCTAATCTTTACCCAGTGATGGTGAATCTTTTAGAGACCAAGTGCCCAAACTGCAACCCTAAACCCACTTATTGGCCAACACTGCAATAAAACCTGAAATCAGCCAGTCCAAGTAAATACATATATATATCCTTGGCAGTGCACTGACTGGCCATGCGAAAGCTCAGACAAGTTGTGGCTAATGTGTCTCAGCTTGTGACACCATAGCCTGGCACCACTACTCCTTTCTGAGCATGAGCATGGCCCCTATGTGCACTGTGATCTGATGTTCAGCTGCTCGGGCGATGCTAGGGCGACTTGGCTTGCATGCCGACAGTGGGGGCTCTGTGTGCCCACTATGACACGCGTGCCGTAGGTTCGCCGCCACTGCTCTAGATAATGAAATGTCTCCAACACTTTCAGATTGGTGGCAGAAGAGCTTGGGCTCCTTCTGCATTTAGCTTCTAGTTGTCTGTTGCCTAGCACTGCTTTCCTCCGTCAACAGTTCTGGGAAGCTAACCAGGTGGCCCAGACATGGTCTTCCAACAAGTGGATGTGGCTCGGTATCACTTCTGATGGGCATCACATGTGATAGGCTCCTTGTGCTCACCCACCAGCTCATGCTTTTTGCATTTTAGTAACTGCAGCAAGAATGCAAGCTATGGTTTGCCTTTGTCATACTGCTTTCTTGACATTTTTTTTAAAGTCACTGTTGTTTAAAAAAAAAAAAGGTTGCACTCTACTGTTTTGTCCTGTGGCTAGGATGGGCTTGGCAGTGGAGATATGGCGGAAGCTCAGAAAGGGATGGCCGACGCAATGCCTCCTGCTTCATGTCAGGGGCTTTGAGGTGGTTCTAGAGGGATGAAGTTGTGTTGTCTGTTGCGTAGCACTGCTTTCCCGAGGGCTCGGAATGGCCTCTCCCCAATGCGCTCTTTGTCCATTGCCCCCTCGGAAACCAGGGTCAGGAGAGCGATTCCTCAGAGACTTCTGTGCGAGGGCCGCGCATCAAACACGTCTGCCGAAGGGCAGCTGTGGCACTAGGCCGCAAGCGAGCGGTGTTCCCGGACGACATGCCCACCCTGAGTGCCTTACCATGGGAGGAACGGGAGAAAATACTCTCTTCCATGGGGAATGATGGTAAGTGTGCGGGGCTGCTCTTCCTTGGCCTCTGGCCGTGCGGGGCCAGAAAGAGGGCATGCTTGGGCGTCCAGCAGCTGGGAGGGGGCTCTCCTCTCTGGGTTGCTGCTTTAGGAAAGCAGAGTGGTCGTTCTGCAGCAGTGCCCAAAACCCTTTCTTTCGATGGGCCGGTTCTTTATTGGCTGCTGAGTTAACGGCCAGCCTTTGCTTGACAGACAAGTCCTCGGTTGCTGGCTCAGAAGATGCTGAGCCTCTTGCACCTCCCATCAAGCCTGTTAAGCCGGTCACCAGGAACAAGGCGCCTCAGGAGCCTCCCGTGAAGAAGGGCCGGCGGTCGCGGCGCTGTGGGCAGTGCCCAGGCTGCCAGGTGCCAGAGGACTGCGGAGTGTGCACAAATTGCCTGGATAAGCCAAAGTTTGGTGGGCGGAACATTAAGAAGCAGTGCTGCAAGTGAGTCCGTGGGTGTGAGGCTTTCCCGCCCCCACCCCTCCCGGGGGAGCAGAGGCTCTCCCTCGGGCTCGGAGTGAGGGCGGCCGTTCTCCTCATGCCCTTCATGCCTCCCGTAAAATGCCCAATGCAGAGCATGCAGCTCGGGGAAAATGCTTGGCCACTGCCACATTCTGGGCTTGAGCGCCGTCTGCCCTGCCAGAACGCGCAGGGGCGATCTGGCTCTGCAGGCTTCTCCGTGAGAACAGCGGGGAGGGGGAACCCAGAGCATCACCTGCCTCGCTCAGCTTCCTTCCTCCTTCCAACTCCCCGGCTTTCAGTTTGACTAGGTGGGATAGTCTGCAGCGCGCCGAGGCTCGAGCCCCACTGCAAGAGCGTCTCCTTTCCGTGTAGTTGCTCTATGGGACGCTGGATCTGAGCAGCTTCCCTGGCAGCAGCCAGGCCAGCCTTGCGGGCAAGCTTCCAAACCTTCATCAGGCTGGGAACGAGAGCAGCCGCTTGGTCTACTCAAGTTTTCGGAAAAACTTTGTATGCCAGAAGAGGCTCCAGAAGGAGATTCCTTTCAGTGCAGTGCGAAAACTGTCGCAGCAAAACCAGTCCTGTTTGGCAGGGGAGAATGTGACCTTTTCCGCTCAGTTCCCCCAGTTGATCTGGACTTTTGGGCTCCCAAGACAGTCCATGACGGAAGCCTCTGGTGGGCTTGTGTCCTTCAGTCAGTGCCTTCTCTTGAAGGCCTCATAGGATATGCCTGAGCCAAAAGCCTTCTGTAACATCTGGATGAAAAGGCAACACTTTGTGTAGGGTGATGGCCCCACCATCTCCCCCCTTGATTCTCCCAACTCGCTCGTTTCATCCTAGGATGAGGAAATGTCAGAATTTGCAGTGGATGCCATCAAAAGCCTATCTGCAGAAGCAAGCCAAAGGTAGGCATTGGAGAGACAGAATGGGAAGTATGAGTTGGGAGGCCACGAGTGGGTCAGCCCTTCCCCCAGGCGCTGCCCTCCCCCCTGCACATTGCACCGCTTCAGGCTCTGCCCCCTGCCCTTGCATATGGGGTGTTCTTTATCTGTTCTGCAGCTGTGAAAAAGAAAGAGAAGAAATCCAAGTCAAATGACAAGAAAGAGAGCCAGGTTGGGAAGGCCCAGCCGGAGCCTGGGCAGAAGGCAGCAGCCCCCACACTTGTCCCAGTGAAGGAGGATCATGCCCCCAAGAGGGGCAGTGAGCCTGCGCGGAAGCCAAGTGAGGAGGGGCCGCTGCCACAGCCACCCCTTCCAGATGCTAAACAGACCCCTCCTCCTGTGGCTCCTCCCCGGAAAACTGGCAAACAGGCACTGCCCCCTCAGCAGGGGCCCCCCACCCTGCCTCCCAGCGCAGGCCCACCCAAGAAGGAAGCCCCCAAAACTGTTCCAGCCGAGCCC
This sequence comes from Varanus komodoensis, assembly GCF_004798865.1. NCBI lineage: Eukaryota > Metazoa > Chordata > Lepidosauria > Squamata > Varanidae > Varanus > Varanus komodoensis. Next base: position 278,343 of record NW_025335427.1, read on the forward strand.
AAGAAGAAGCCAGCTCCAGTGCCAGAGCCAGGTATGTCTTGACATGCGCTGCAGGCAGACGGCAGCTCCTGCGTGAAGGAGAGCGCCGGGGCCCTTGCTGGTAAGGCAGCAGCCTCCAGCACAGGGAGACTTGGACACACCTGTTGTCAGAATCTGGTTGTCAGTGCAGTAGAAGGCCTCTTGGGCATATTTGGGTGGCCATGTTAGGAAGTGGATGGCATGCTGCGGGAATCCCACATCACCTCTTCCCCAGAATGCTTTGGAATTCCTAGCTCCATCCCGTTCCAATATGCGTGCACGCCCACATGCAGAGCCTACCATGTGATCTTTACCACATATGGAGCCTTTCTTGGAAAGCAGGCAGGCGGAAAGCCTGGCACAGGTCGCGGCCTGTCCCTTTACCTTTCGGCCAATGAGGCCCAAAATTCAGGGACTGGATGGGCAGAGTTTCTCTTGGGCTGGGCTGCATGCTTATTGTTTTGAAGATAACAAAATAAAGACTGAGTTATAGAACACGTTTGAACGCTTATGTAAGCGTGTTTTGCCAATACATAGATGAGGTGTAAGACTTACTGAAGCCCAACAGAAACAGAGTTGGAACAGAACACTGAACCTTTGGAACCCTGATCTGCAGGCCCAGGACCTCCTCTAGAACCGCTCCTTGTGTGCTTGCTTGCACAGGAAGCTCTGGGACATCCATTAAGAGGCAGAGAAGTAAATGCTCCAGATGTGACTGGCTTTCTCGGTCGCTCCCAAGTCAGGCTGTGGCAGTGGAAAGGAGAGAGGAGCTTAGTAGCCCTCAGCTCTTGGGGTCCGGGGCAGCGAAAGAAGTCACCTGTCCCACAGTGAGTGAAGCATCCAGTTGCAAGAGCACAAGGAAGGATTGAGAGGCGATCCCAGGGTCAGGGGCGTGGTCCCTTTCGTAGCTCTCAAGCACCCATGCTTTGTTCAGTGCTCCATGTGTACAGGGCTAGTCTGAAAGAGGCAGGCAGAGGGCACCAGTCCTTCCTTCTGTGCATGGGAGATACTCAGAGGAAGGATGGTTGGGCACAGCAACCCAGCTGAGCTTCAGCACCCAGGAAGTGTTTGTGTCAGCAAGGAGAGAGCAGCATGTTGCTTTCTGCTTCCACAAGTTGCCAGATCTTGAAGCCCCCCGAATCCCTCTGAGTGTCGAGAGGCTACTCTTTGTGTGCAACAAATCTGTGTATACTTTGCCTAGGCGTAGAGCAGAGCAAACAGAAGAAAGTCACTCCTCGACCAAGTTTACCAGTGAAACAGAAACCAAAAGAAAAGGTAACTGACTCTTTGCTGTTTGTCTCAGGTAGATAGAAAGAGTTTCCATGTTTGAATCTTTTAACAGAGCCCATGAGGGTGACACAATGGGAATTCCCACCAGGCTGCTTGGCGTCCGTTGGTTTGGCTTCCCAAAGGGCAGGCTGGGGCCTGTGTTCTTCTCATCATGCCTTTTCTCTTCATGTGATCGTTGCGTGAAACGCTCTTTTACTCAGGAGAAGCAGGACTCGCGTCCTTTCGGGCCAATAGTTTTCAGGGAGAGCGCATTTGCCATGAAAAGATGGTTGTGCATCTGCTGAAATGAGTTGCGCTTTCTAAATTGGACTGGCCATTGCAAAATGCAAAGACGCTCTTTGCATTTGCTGCTCCTCTTTGCTTTTCCAAGTCTGAAGTAGAGGAGGACAGTCACCAGCCCGCAGGCACATCAGTCCCTGCATCCTGCTGCCCGGTCCTGGGGAGGGGAATCCCCTCATTACCCCTGACCCTTGACAGGCAGTAACATGGGAATTCAGCCAAGAGTTGCAGGAGCAGGAACGAGGCAGCAGGCAGACCGTTAATCCTGTGCCTCCTGGTGGAGCTTGAGCAGAGAATTTGGGGTGTAGAAAATAACGTGCTTTGGGCCTGTTCATCCAGGAAAAGCCCCCTCCGGCCAATAAACCAGAGAACAGCACACTCAACCTGCTGAGCACTTTATCGAATGGAAGCAGTTCCAAGCAGAAGCCCCTGACGGATGGCATCCATAGGATCCGCGTGGATTTCAAGGTAGCGGGGTGCCTTGGGGAGCTGCTTGCTGCCTTCCCCGCCAGGAAGGGGGCTCTTGGAACCTGTGGCGGGCAGTGGCAGCCCAGGGCGTAAGGTCCTCCCCTCGGCCCCCCGGGAGCTGTGCCACTGAAACGCGCCGTGGCAGCTCTGCTGGCCTGCTCCCGCTGCGACGGGGGCCACAGCTGCCAGCCCCGCAGCCCTGCTCACTTCTCGCTTCCCGCAGCAAGATGTGCAGCTCCGGTTCGGCAGCGCTTGGCCAATGGCACGGCAGAATGGCGCAGTGTGCGGGTCCTCCTGCTTTGGGGTGCGGGGCGAGATTGCTCCTGGAGGGTTTTTGGCAGGCCAGAGGATGCTGGCGTGGCCACGGCCTGCACTGGCATTGCTGGTTCCTCTTTGACCGTCCTGTTTTTGTGGCTTTCAGGAGGACTGCGAGGCTGAGAACGTGTGGGAAATGGGTGGCTTGGGTATCCTGACCTCCATCCCTATAACCCCCCGAGTGGTCTGCTTCCTTTGTGCCAGCAGTGGGCATGTGGAGGTAAGGATCCGGGTGGGAAGGCCACTCTGAGCTGTTCAAAGGATGCTGCATATCTGATTGTGAAGCTGAGTGACTTTGAGCCATAGAGGTGGAACAGGATCCTCAGTAAAGACTATCCATCATTTTTGTAGGGTGTGCCGTTGTGCCAAACACAGCTTTGCCTGCCCCTGAAAGCGTGGGCGAGCTGCCGGCATCCCCTCCAGACCCTGGCTCTGCTTGGGCAACACTTGTCGCTCTTTGCTGTGCCGGGCCTGCACTTTGGAGATAAAGCAGCCCAAGGACAAAAAATCAGACTAGCAGGTTCTGGGTGCGTGGCCAAACAGTTTGGGTCTTTTGGCCTAGCTTTGCCTTTCCACTGAACATGGATGGGTGGTTTCTCAGGCCTATTAGGTGTGTGGAGTTGAGAACCCAACGGCGAGCACAAAATGCCCGGGGGGGGTGTGCTTCTCCTGGGCCAGTGGTTGGGCAGGTGGCTGCAGTGGAGAGCCCTGGCACCGCGGTCCTGCTGACTTGCTCTTTCCTTTGTAGTTTGTGTATTGTCAGGTGTGCTGTGAACCTTTCCACAAATTCTGTTTAGAGGACAGTGAGCGCCCCCTGGAGGACCAGTTGGAGAACTGGTGCTGTCGTCGCTGCAAGTTCTGCCATGTGTGTGGGAGGCAGCATCAGGCCACCAAGGTAGCCAGGGTTGCCGGCTGTTCTCGCTCCGGAGTGCAGGGCGGGTGCGGTGCGGTGGTGTCCCTGGGGGTGTCTGGGTGGGACCCCAGGCTTCCACCCTGCGCTCTGGCACCAAGAACGATTTTCAGTCCAGCGGGCCAGTCAGGCTGCGTGGCCCTGCTGCCGGACCTCTGCAGGCTGGGTGTGGCCACATGTTTTCGCTGTTTCTCCTGTCTCTGCAGCAGCTGCTGGAGTGTAACAAGTGCCGAAACAGCTACCACCCAGAGTGCCTGGGACCCAACTATCCAACAAAGCCTACCAAGAAGAAGAAGGTCTGGGTAAGTTCTGTTCTTCCGTCATGTGGGTATTTGCAAGGCAGATGTCGTAACTTTTCCCTCTGCTAAGTAGGTTTGCCTGGTGTCCCCTTCCCAAAAAAGCCACTCGCTGTGTACAAGAGAACGAGGGGATCCGCGTTCATTGCATGCTCCTTGTTTATGGCATTTCCACCTGTTTCTCATGGCAAAATAGGTGGACTGAAAACCATTGTGTATCCCAGTTCACTTATGCAGAGCAGCATCTCTGCTGTGTTTCAGGCAGTAAAAAATGCAATTTTGCTAGGACTTGGATGGATTTTAACGGTGCTTCAGTCCTCTGGAGAAGTGACTAAACCTTCCGTGCTGGTCACGTATTCTGTGACGCCCACGATAGCACAGTTTTTGAACAGAATCCTAAACCCCTGATCTTTCGTTCCAGATCTGTACCAAATGTGTTCGCTGCAAGAGCTGTGGGGCAACAACGCCAGGCAAAGGGTGGGATGCCCAGTGGTCTCATGACTTCTCTCTGTGCCATGACTGTGCGAAGCTCTTTGCTAAAGGTACAGGGGGACTGGGAGTGTCTGGGGATTCTGTGTCCGGATGTGACCTTTGCTTTGGGGTGGAGGGACATCACCTGTGGTGCCACAATACAAATTGACCAGTGCAGTGATTTTCAGTGTCTTTCAAAGGCAGAGTCCATTGGTAGCCATGCTTCGCTTTTGGACAGCGTCTCCCACTCACCAGCGCCTCTCGCACGTGCTTGTGCAGGAGGCCAGAATCATGCCTGTGCTTGCCTTGCAGGGAACTTCTGCCCGCTCTGTGACAAGTGCTATGATGACGACGACTATGAGAGCAAGATGATGCAGTGTGGGAAGTGCGATCGCTGGGTCCATTCCAAGTGCGAAAACCTCTCCGGTGAGGCCCCAGGTCCAGAGAAGCAGCATTTACAGTCAAGCAGCTCATGCAGATTTAAGTTTAACCAAGTTCAGTTTTAAGTTCAGATTTAAGTTCATCTCAGTTTAGTAAACAAGTTCTTTGGTGGAGGGTGGAAGGGCCCGGGAATGCAGAATGAGCCCCCGGGGCCCCCGAACATCCTGGGCTGTGGAATGAGGGTTCGCAGGGAGCCCCGCTGTGCAGGCCGCGGTGGTTGCGATGGGATCGGAGGGTGAGTGCGGCTCTTTCACTTTTGAGTGTTTTGGGGTTTTACTTTATAGCCACGGGGAAGAGTGTTATCTAAGCCCATTTTGGAGGATCACCGAGCCGCATTCTCCTAGCAGTTGTGATTTCTCCGGGTGTGCAAACAGAGCGATGTGCTCTCCAGGCCCTGCGAAGGGGAACCCCCCTCCTGCACGTTGAGGCCCTTTGCCTGCAGTCGCTTGCCCCTGCCGTGCATCCTGCCCACCCCAATCCGACACATTCAGCCTTCTGAGATGCAGCTTCCATAATGTCTTTCATCTCTGCCTGCCTTCAGATGAGATGTACGAGATCCTCTCCAACCTTCCTGAGAGTGTGGCTTACACCTGCATCAACTGCACAGAGCAGCACCCGGCCGAATGGCGACTGGCCCTGGAGAAGGAGCTGCAGCTTTCTTTGAGACAGGTCCTCACAGCCCTGCTCAATTCCAGGACGACCAGCCACTTGCTGCGTTATCGACAGGTGGGGCTGCCTCTCCTTGCTTTGGGAACTGTGCAAATTCATCTGGATGTTAACTGCAAAGAGTCGAGCTGCTGGGCTTAAAACCTCTGACCCTCAGAGGGTGGCAATTGGGGGGTGGTTTCTGGGGTGGCCCCCCATCTTGGATACAACCTCCCCGCTGTGGTTCACTTGGTGCCAAATTTGCCATCTTTGCGGAGGCCCTTAAAGACCTTCCTGGCCTTGCAGGGGCCTGGCACAATTATCAAGGTGCCTTTCTTTTTTTCTTGGCTGGGTCTTTCTATTGTCGTGAAATGATTTTTGTCTATTTTATTTTTTAAAAAAAACCTTGTTAATGTTTTTGTCTGTTGTGTTTTATTGTTTTTGTATACATTGTCATAAACCGCCCAGGTGGTATAGACATGAAATAAATAACAGCAGCAATAATAATGTTTTTTTTTCTGGAAGAAAAACTGAGTTAGCTGTATATTCTTGGCAATAGTAATGGGGGGGGGGTGTCAGGTTAAGAATTACCGTGATGTCTCAAACTGACATTTCATTAGGGGCCGAGGGGCTTGTTTTAACCTGAACAGTTGAGCTGTTCTTTCCCGTGCTTCCCTGTAATCTGCCAAGGAAACACTGCATTGACGTCTTGTTGATTATATCACGATGTGTGTTGTTTGGTGCTGGATTTTTTTAAAAAATGTGACCTCTGATTATCCTTCTCCAGGCAGCCAAACCCCCTGACCTAAATCCTGAGACAGAGGAGAATGTCCCATCCCGAAGTTCTCCAGAAGGTCCGGACCCTCCTGTGCTGACAGAAGTCAGCAAGCAGGAAGAACAGCAGCCCCTGGACCTGGAGGGAGTGAAAAGGAAGATGGATCAGGGGGGGTATACTTCTGTGGTAAGTCCCAGGGCGGGCAGCTTCCCCCTCCGGCTTTCAGTATCGCTGCCATTGGCTCACACAGGAGCAGGAGGAGACGGGATGGAACTTTTAAAATAAAAGCTGCCGTCTGCTTTGTGGTCTCTGTGCGTAGCAGAACAGAAACCGAGCAAGGTCCATACCCTGCTCATGCAGGGCGGGCGGGCGGGCGAGGGAAGGGCTCTTGACAAAACTCTGCTCGGCTCTAGAATATGCTAAGCTTTGCTCTGCACAGGTGCAGAAATCATAGGTGTGAGTACTCAGGTGACCACTGGAAGAACCTACTACAATTAAGCAAACTGTCCTTGCTCTTTATGGAATAGATGGAAATGTTTCTAAAATACTACATTTTTGCTAGACCTGTTTTCCCGGTGGCTTGACAAGTAGCCATGCTGCTGTGTTGTATTTTGTAATGCTGCTCTGGATAGCGATTGTATTTATTTATTTAGAAAATTTCTAGGCCGCCCCATTCACCAAAGCCTCGGGGCGGCTTACAAATAAATAAATTAAAATACATAAATAACAATATAAAATACACGTAACTGTATAAAATAAGTCGCCCTGGCCAAAAAACTTTAAAATAAAAATAACATTAACAATTAAAATGACGCTTGAATAAAAAGGTCTTGGCCTGGCGCCGAAAAACAAATAACGACAGTGCCAGGCGGACCTCTCTGGGGAGCGCATTCCATAGATTGGGCGCCACCGCAGAGAAAGCCCTCCTCCGAGTACCTATCCTCCTAATTTCCTTCACAGAAGTTCCCGGAGAAGGGCCTCTCCCGCTGATCTCGGGGCGAGCGGGCATATATGGACGTAAGCGCTCCTTCAGGTAGCCAGGACCCAAGCCGTTTAGGGCTTTATAAGTGATCACCAACACCTTGAATTGAAAAGTGATGAAAAGTGTGGAGATGAAAGGGTGGCCCTTGGTCACTTGACAGTGGGGGAAAGAGACGCACAGAATAGGGTAGCACGCTGCCTGCTTTTCTCTTCCAGCTGGAGTTTAGTGATGATATTGTAAAGATAATCCAAGCAGCTATTAATGCCGACGGAGGGCAGCCGGAACTTAAGAAGGCCAACAGCATGGTGAAGACCTTCTTTATTCGGGTAAGCCAAATGTAACAATCATTTGCAGTAGGACCTCCATAGTGCATGGTGAGGCCACCCTTTCAGCATCCCGAGGAGGCCACTGTTCTGCTCGAGCTGATGCATGCCTGCAGTTCCTGCACTCGGCTGGCTTCTAAGTCATTCACCCGTTGTTCCTGTCTGTCTGGATAGTCATCTTTCACTCTTCAGTCTTGTAAAATGCCACTAATAAAATGATGTTTTCCCCCCTTTAGCAAATGGAGCGGGTATTTCCATGGTTCAGTGTGAAGAAATCAAGATTTTGGGAACCAAATAAAGTCACGGCCAAGTAAGTATATGCTTTGCCTCCACTCGCTTAGGTGCTGCTGCCTACCTAGAGACAAAGTTGACTGTTCTTCTCACACCTCAGGTGCAACATCGGAATTGATTTTCCTAGTGGGGTCTCCTCCAACAGGCAGCAGTTGCCTGCATGCGCTTGGAGCCTGGCCTAGATTGTAGCTATAGGGTGGGGACCCTTTTGGCCAGCCTGAAAGGCAATGGGACGTGCACCTTGTCCTGCAGTCACAGGATCTTTAGGGGACCGCGTGAGCTGCTGCAGGTCTGATGCTTGGCCGTGTTCTTGTTGCCTCTTAGCAGTGGGATGCTGCCAAATGCCGTCTTGCCCCCATCCCTTGACCACAACTATGCACAGTGGCAGGAGCGTGAGGAAAACAGTTGTGCTCAACAGCCCCCGCTGATGAAGAAGATCATTCCAGCGCCAAAACCCAAAGGGCCTGGAGAGCCGGACTCCCCGACTCCGCTGCACCCTCCTACACCGCCGATATCCAGTGAGGAACTCCGTGACGTTGCCTCTTTCTCTGGGGACGGGCAGGTTTGGCGGGACTTGAGGTATCTCTTCTCCATCCAGAGTCAGGCGGCTGGAGAAGCCTGGCCAGAGGCTGTTCTTCCAGCCCAGCAGCTCTCCAGGGCTCCCCTAAGCTGGGATGAAGCCTGCCTCAGTTTCTCAGTCATTCATTGTGCTGCTGCTTATTTTGGAGGGGCTTGGCACATTGGGGATCAGCCACACGGCGCCCTTATGGCGCCATTTGAGCACTGTTTGGGGCTGGGACTCAGCCACAGGTTGTCACTTTGTTGTAGCTATTATCTAGAGCATCTAACTATGATCATTTTTCTGTTCCTGGGTATATCTTTAAACCTGCAAGTGCCCCGAAGAACCCAGTGGGCTACGAAGCAGGATAAAAGTGGGATGGTGCTGGTGGGAATGGTGACGACATCAATGGTATCTCCGAGAGCAGCAGAAAACCACCCAGCAAGGGCTGGAACTGCTTGCTGCTCTGGGCTTTGTAAATCAGCCAGTTTCTGTAGTCATTTTTTTCCAGGTGTTAAATACTTCTTTTTCTCTTTGAGGTGCTGACAGAAGCCGGGAGGACAGCCCAGAACTCGCCCCACCTCCAGATGTGGAAGACAACCGGCAGTGTGCACTTTGCCTGAAGTATGGTGACGATGGAGGGAACGTAAGTCACTTTGGCCGGAACTTGCATGTCATTAAGTATAAGGCAGGTCTTACTTTCTTGTGTTGAGGGTGAACAAGTTTTACCTTCAGGTCCTTGTCATACACCTGGTTCAGGTAAGCTGGACTGATCCTCCTGGACTCAGTTTTTTACCTGGACACTAGCTTAGTGGGTCATGGAGATGCTGTGAGAGTGATCAGTCTGGATTTCAGGGAGTATTAGAATAAGGTCCCCTGGTGTTTTGGTTAGCTCCTTGGGTAGGATAACGTAGCCTGGAGGATTCAGCTAGACTGGCAGCTGGTTTGTAAAACCAAAATCAGAGTGGAGGGAGCATTCAGCAGGGACACGGCAAAGCTTGGACCTGGGCCAGCAGCGTTCAGCATCTTTTCAGTGGCTTAACTCAGGATGGGGAGCCGAGAGACCTCCGGGGCCTGTTGGCCTCCAGCAGCCCCGGCCAGCATAGCCAGTGATCAAAACAGGAAAACACCTGTTGAAGGCTTACATATCTTGTGTTTCATATGAATGTTTTGCACTGTTTTGTGAGAGCTGGAAAGCTATAAGTAAGTAAATGAGAGCAGCTCTCCAGTTTTTGTTTCCGGTGGGTGGTATGCCAGGCTCCCTCCAGCAAGTTTGCCGTCTCATCCATGGCGGCTCCTGTGCCACCTGCCCAGCGGCTTGGGTTTCGTTGACCGCCAGTGCCATCCGCATTCCTGCTCATGCGGCCTGTTGCCTCCCTGCAGGACGCTGGCCGTCTGCTCTACATTGGCCAGAACGAGTGGACCCATGTGAACTGTGCCCTGTGGTCAGCCGAAGTGTTTGAGGACGATGACGGCTCCCTAAAGAATGTGCACGTGGCAGTGATCCGAGGGAAGCAGCTGGTGGGTAGGAGGCGTTACCGGAAGGCAGGATATACATGTGCAAAAGGGCTGGCATGTGCCTCTCTCACTGCTGTAACAACAAAGAAAGATTTTGAAAATCTCATTGCGCTACTCCACAAAGGACCGGCTCGTTTTTGGCTTGAATTGCCAGGTGACTGCAGGAAGGGCGAGTGCCTTTGATGGCCTGACTCTGTGCACTTCAAGTCAGTGATGTGGAGCCTTACTGGGGCTCCCCTTGGGGCGTGGCTTGGCCCTAAACCGTGCCCCTTGGAGGAGCCGCCACTGTTGTTACAGGGATGCAAACGTGGCTGGTGGCGGGGGCGGTGCTTGAGGCCGTGCGTCGCCTGAAGCCAGGGGCCTCATGCAGCGCAAGGAGGGCGGCCATCCCTTCCGTCACCGAGGCTGGCCCTCCCGGGGCCGGCCAAGCACAAAGAAAGGCAAAATGGGTGGGGAGGGGCAGCAGCGTGTGTGGATGTGGCCACAGGCACTGAGGCTGCCCCAGGAGCCCCATCCAGTCGTGGTCCCGCATCTCCGATTTTAAGTAATGGCATTCACAGATCACTCTGTGCAAAAAGATGCACGCCAACCCTCCAGCATGGTGGTAATTGTTAGCGGGTAACCCCCGCTTCCCATTTGGCTGCCACTCAACCCCGCCCCCCATGGTGGCGCACTCTCTGACTGGAGGACATGTTGGTGTGGGGGGGCAGCCCTGGATCCATTGAGCATGACATGAGGGCGGAGTGGTCTTGGTGGCCAGAAGCCCGTTTAGATTGACACACCAGTGTGCTCCTGTCTGGAAAGGGTTGGATGGGCGGTTATCCATGCTCTGGCAGACTCGGCTTGGATTGCTGCAAGGCGCTGCATGTGGGGCTACACTGGAGGACATATTGGAAGCTTAAATTAGTGCAAAATAAGGCCGCTGGTTGCCCCCTGGGACAGGCTGTTTTGCGTGTGTATGGACTGCGCTTTTTCTGCTGCACTGGCTTCCAGTCCGTTGGCAAGTCCAGCTGAAGGCGGTGCTGCTGAAGGCCCCTGATGGCTTAAGAGCAGAACGCTCAACAGCAGGCTGCCTCCTCGGTGTACCTGCATGGACAGGTAGATCATCCTCAGAGGCCTCCTCCAGTGGCCCTTGCCAAGGCAAGCCAAATGGGTGATAACAGGGAAGGGGCTGCTCCTGGAACAGCTTCCTCTGGCATTTGCGTGGCTATCCTTTTGGGGCCCGGCAAAGGCCTCCCTTTTCTCCCAGGCCCTCTAGAGACCGAGTTCTCGATTAATCTGACTCCTTTATCCAGTACTAAGTTGTTTACTGCTTTGCGGTCTATTCTGTTTTATTATTGCAAATATGTGTATGGTATTTTACATATATAACTGTGTTTTAAAAGGACATTAGGTTTCAAAGGGGTTGTAATTTGCTCAGAACATTAGTTGGTGGGTGGATTGGAAATGTGCTAAATGAAAATAAATGATTGCCATTAACTAGGAGCACCTGCAAGTTTCAGAGTGGTGAGCTGCTCTGTTGCTAAATGGCTGAAGCAGAAAATACTGAATCAGGTGACTCTCTCCTTGAAATGAGAAGGATGCAGTACCTTCTGGGGCCTCAGTAACCTGAGATGTCCCAAGTCAAATAAGACATCTGGATAAGACTGCTGGCTCTGTTTGACAGATTCCCACCCTGAGATCGGTGGTACGGCAAAAATTCTCTGTTGAGTTTTTTTTGTTTTTGTTTTTTTTGCTATACCCCAGTCTTGATCAGATTATCCACTTTACAGAACTAATATAAAGTATGCCTTTTACTACATTGTGCTAGTTTGGTTCATCTCTTTAGGACACTGGCTGTAATAATAAAATACTTAAATAACCCAACCTAACAACAACCTTGCAGAGATGTGAGTTTTGCCAGAAGTCAGGGGCCACAGTGGGCTGCTGCCTGACCTCCTGCACAAGCAACTACCACTTCATGTGCTCCCGGGCCAAACACTGTGTCTTCCTAGAGGATAAGAAAGTGTACTGCCAGCGCCACAGAGACCTGATCAAGGGAGAGGTGAGGCCCACACCTGTGCCCCTCTTCCTCTCCTCCCTGTTCTGCAGCACGCCACGCCTTGCCCAGGCCCGGCCCGGCCCGGCCCTCATCTCTCTTTCTGCCTGCACAGGTGGTTCCTGAGAATGGCTTTGAGGTGCTGAGAAGAGTCTATGTGGACTTCGAGGGGATTAGCCTGAGGCGAAAATTTCTTAATGGTCTCGAACCAGAGAATATCCACATGATGATCGGTAAGCCCTCAGCTCTTTGGCCTCAGTGAGAGATCCAGACAGAGGAGCCCTGCTGCCGGCCTTCACCGCCCGCATTCTGCTCCATTTCCATGCAGGGTCAATGACCATTGACTGTCTCGGGATGCTGAGCGACCTCTCCGACTGTGAAGACAAGCTCTTCCCCGTCGGCTACCAGTAAGTGGGCAGCAGGCGCTCTGGGGGCGCTCCTGGCACAGTTGGAGATGCTTTGCTGGGGACCTCGGGGCAGCGAAGGTGTGGCAGGTGGCCTGCGCCAGCCTGGCCATGCCTGTGAAATGTTTCTCCAGATGCTCCCGGGTGTACTGGAGCACGACCGACGCCCGGAAGCGCTGCGTGTACACTTGCAAGATCATGGAGTGCCGTCCCCCAATCCTGGAGCCAGACATCAACAGAACTGTAGAGCACGGCGACAACCGGACAATTGCGCACAGCCCAGGGCCCCTTCCAGGCAAGCCTCTTTCCCAGCCTGGGCGTCACGTCATGACTGCCAGGGATCCCTCAGAGACAGAAATGCTCCGCGTGGTGCTCCTCTTCAGAAGGCCGCTGGTGCATTTCTGTGCTGTGTCCGGGAGCAGTTCTTCGCTTTCAGAGGAAGGCGGGAGGGGCTCCTTCTGTCCTACCATCCACACCCTTGGCTGTTGGATTTAATGAGCGACCCATGCTTCGCTGCAGAACTGCATCCCGCAGGCATGGGGAGGGGCTGAAGCATGTGCAGCCGGATCAGCCCCTGGGATTAATCAAGCTAGTGGAGTCTTCACTGCTTGGCTGCATGAAAAACGCTTCAGAGTAAGAGGTGCTTCTAGATAGCACAAATTCACCCCGTTGACAGGGGACTGCCACACCCTATGCTTTGCTTCCTGAGGCCTAGAAACCAGCAGATCCCACCCATCTCTCCCCCAAATGGCTCTTCCACCAGCGTTCCATGATAGAGGGGAAAAGAGAGAAGACGTGATTGAGAAGAAAAAATGTTTTTTCCACCACATCCCACTTCTTTCCCAGTGTGTTGTTGTTCAAATGTGGCTTGGTTTTTGTCATAAGCCGTCTCGAGACGTCTAAGTATGGGATGGTATAGAAAAGTTTTAAATAAATAATTTTGTATTTGAATTCAGGCACTCCTGATCTCATCAGTTTTTTATTTTTAATTGCTTTGAAGACTTTTTAACGGATAAGGTAGGATATAAATCCTACAGTAAATAAAGAATAAAGACATTGTCCCTTTTTCTTTGCAGATGAAATGCCAGCCAGAGAGGGCCATGCCGTATCAGCTGTGGCGAGCCCTCTGTCTTCAGACCTTCCTCCACATTCTCAGAACTGCAAGACTCTGCGGGTTAGAACACCGAGTTTCTCCCCTGCCCAGCGATCGCCAGGTTCAAGGCCGTTGCCCTCTGCAGGTGCGACCCAATTCCGAGCCCGGCACCACCTCCCCTCCCCATGGCTTTTCCCGGCTGTTGCATCGTGTTTGTCCTCACTCCTGAAATGGCACCTGCTTGCCCACGCCCAGCCTGGCCTCCGAGCTCTGCTCAGTGGCCTGGGAGTGTTTCTCCTCCTGCGCTCAAGCCACCTGCGTGGGCTTTGAAGCGTGCGATCTTTCGGTTCCCTGTGCCCCCACTGCCACCTCCAAGGCATCACTGTGGGCAGTCCTGGTGCAGGGGGAGGCATCCTCGCTGCAGGGCTGTCTCCTCCCGGGCCTCATCCTGCCACCGCACTTGCATTCTGAATTCATTTGATTTGCATCAGCCTGATTGTGTGGATTGTGTCAGGCCTGCTAGCAGTTTGTAATTGTCCAGAAGCCCATGGGATAGGGCATGCTCCATTGTACTTCGAGGAAGGAGAGCCCGTGCTCTCTGGTATCCCAGACTGGCAACTGACTCGTACCACCGTGGAAGAGCGGAGACTTGGCCTTGTGCAGAAAGGAGCCTTGGGGAAGTGAAGCAAAGCCCTCCAGCTGCCAGTCACAAGCATGGCAGTTTGTGGCGTGTGCCACACAAATTGGGATTTGGATCAGAATTTGAAAGGCCCCCACAGGGGGCGCAGCCTGCTCTTCTTACTGCAAGGAAATGTTTATCCAGGATAGTGAAGATGAGCCCTGTGCTACTGTAGCTCAAAGCCAGGGCTGGGTGGGGAGTTTCCTGCGGTGGTTGGGTCAGACTCGGTGTTAGAAGAAATCCGAAAGGCAAATCGCAAAAGGAGGCCAGTGGTCAAGCATGGTATGAGTAGGCGTGGATGATTTCCGGGGGAGAGCTCTGAGGCACAGCCCAGGTCAAAGCGTCGGTAAACAGATGCAATGTGCCACGCAAGAGCGAAAAATCAAACGGGAGTCCAAAGGTTCAGTGGGAAGGCAAGGCCAGGGGAACAAGCTGCAGAGCCCCAGGGCTGGTGGAGCAGAGGCGCTTCTGCACTGGCCAGGCCCAAACTGTAGGCTTGCTTAGCAGGGCTTTCCAGGCCCTGCGCCCGGCTCAGGCCCTCTGCCGACTCCGGCTTGCGAGGAAGCCTCTGCAGCTGAGGAACCCTCCCTTGCGAGGAGCACTTCTCAAGGGAGCCCTGCCGGCCTGCTCCTGAGGCGAAGGCGTCTCGGGCTGGGGGGTCACGTGGCCTCCTCTCCTGCAGAGGGGGCCTGGGGTCCTCTTCCGTAGGAGTCCAGACTCCCACGGGTCTCATAGACGGGGAGACTTCTTGGAGTTGCCTGTCATCTTCTCAGAGAAGGAGTCCTTGGATGGGCGCAGGTAACCCTAAGTTACTCCGAGCATTTTCCTGATGGCCCTTTTGACAGCTTTGCCTAGGACAGGAGGAGGAACAGAGCTGTTTAGACATGGGAAGAGCCTGGCTCATGGGGTCGGGGCTCAATGCTGATCCTTGCCTGGGCAGGCCTGAACGCACTGGGAGGTCAGGGGGCTGAGCTCTGGCTCCGTCAAGTCCGCATCTGTTTAAAAAAGCTGCCCTCTCTTTTCCAGGGAGCCCCACTCCTATGACGCACGAGATCGTGACCGTGGGAGACCCACTGCTGTCATCTGGACTTCGGAGCATCGGCTCCAGGAGGCACAGCGCCTCCCCGCTGTCCCCCACCCAGCCACCAAGGCCCTGGATGCCGCCTGCCACCCGAGCCGGGGCCACGGCCTCGAGGCACAGCATCTCCGTGGTGCCGAGCCTGGGGCCTTCCCCGGAGCGTGACGTGATCGCAAAGCTTGCCGAGCACCCTGCGGGCCCCGCAGCCTTGCGTGCCACCATGCAGAACAGCTCTGCCCCTCCCGGGTGCCAGAGGCCGGCAGCAGTGAGCGGAAGCAAGGGCACCCCTCCTGTGGAGGGACTCCCATCCTTTGCGGCAGGGCCTGTTGGGGCGGCAGAGAAAGGCAAGCTGGTGGGCTCCAAAGACACTGGCATGTCTGCCGGGGTCTCGAAGCCGGGCACGCAGGGGCAGAGCGTGGAGCTGCCCAGCAAAGTGGGGAAGCTGGCAGAGCCCCCTCCCGGCCACTTCGCTTCCAAGGAACCAGCAGCGTTTTCCCTGCCAGCTCAGAAGCCCCCAAAGAAGGAGCAGGAGCAGCAGGTGGAGCTCGTGCAGCCAGAGAAGCACTGCTCGTCCGAGGACCCAGAGGCAAAGGCCTCCTCTGTGTTTTCTGGGGCAAGCCACCGGCCTCCCCTCCTGAGTGACCCCACACTTTGTGTGGGCAAGGACAGGAGGCAGAAAATGAAAAGGGGGGCAAAGGAGAGACACTCCAGCAAGCTTTTTGCAAGTATGGGTCTTCTCCCAGCTTGCAACAGAGGAGTTGCTGAGCCCGAATTTGTTCATCAGGCCGAGCTCGTTAACCAGCGGCACTGCAACAACATTGCTGCCGAGAAGGCTGCAGACACCACTCAGCTTAGCCAGAGGACACCCAGCGCTCCTTTCCAGGCCGAGCTGGCCGCATCCAAGGACCTGCAGGCTTCCCAGAAGCGTACAGTGAAAGTAACTCTGACCCCACTCAAGATGGAAGGCGAGAGCCAGTCCAAGAACGTTCCAAGAGAGAGCGAGGCCGACCCTCAGGCAAAGGAGAGCAGGCCGGTTTCTCTGGCGCAGTCTTCCTCTTCAGCCCTGGAGCTGCCAGGCAGTGACTGTGCCATCCCGGAAAGCCAGAGTGGTGCCGCAGCGCCAGAGGCCCCGGCCAGCCTCTACCAGAGTCTTCCTGTTCAAGGAAGCAGCTTGATGCTCCCGGATGGCACCAAAGCGCAGGAAGATGGGGCCTACAAGCGGCGGTACCCCCGGCGCAGTGCCCGGGCCAGATCCAACATGTTCTTTGGACTAACTCCCTTGTACGGTGTGAGATCTTATGGTGAGGAAGACATTCCCTTTTACAGCAACTCCACTGGCAAGAAGCGGGGAAAGCGCTCTGCCGAGGGACAGGTGGACGGTGCTGACGACCTCAGCACCTCGGATGAGGATGACCTGTACTATTACAACTTCACCCGGACAGTGGTCTCAAGCGCTGAAGAACACCTCGCACCCCACAACTTGTTCCGGGAAGAGGAGCACCTCAGTCTTCCCAAGATCTCCCAGCTTGATGGCGTGGATGATGGAACAGAGAGCGATACCAGCATCACAGTGACATCGAGAAAAGTCAATCCCATCACCAAAAGGAGCAGCAAAGAAAATGGGACTGAAAGCCTCAAACTGGATCGCAGCGAAGACAGTGGTGCGGAGAAAGCGCAAGTGACCAAGAGCGCCACTGGACACAAAACTGCCGAGCCCAAGCTGGAGAACTGCCGGGTCAAAGCGCCAAGTCAGGATTCTCTGGAAGCGCAGCTGAGCTCCTTGGAGTCGCCTGCCAGCCGTCGAACCCGCGCCGGGGCCGAACCTTCGGAGAAGAACCTGCTTGACCCCTTCGGCACGGAGCTGCTCAAGTCTGACTCGGACAACAACAACAGTGATGACTGCGGCAACATCCTCCCGTCGGACATCATGGACTTTGTCCTGAAAAACACGCCCTCGATGCAGGCCCTGGGGGAGAGCCCTGAGTCCTCGTCCTCCGAGCTCCTCACCCTGGGGGAAGGGCTGGGCCTCGACAGCAACCGCAGCAAGGACATGGGCCTCTTCGAGGTCTTCTCCCAGCAGCTGCCCACAGCGGAGCCCGTCGACAGCAGTGTCTCCTCGTCCATCTCCGCAGAAGAGCAGTTTGAGTTGCCCTTGGAATTGCCCTCGGACCTCTCTGTCCTGACCACGCGCAGCCCTGCAGTGCCCAGTCAGAGCCATGGCCGGCTCGCCGTCATTTCCGAGGCTTCCCTCTCCGCCTCCGGGGAACGGTCCATGCTGGCCTTGCCTCCCACCGAGTCTGCTGAGAAGAGAGTGACTGTCACAGAAAAGTCTGCCTCGAGCGATGGAGAGCCAGCCCTGCTGAGCCCGCGAGTGGAACCAAGCCCCGACGGGCCCTTGACCCCCGACCCCTTCATTCAGGGTCACATGGACACAGAGCACATCGCCAGCCCCCCCTGCGGGCCGGTGGAAGCCAGCCACGGACCCAGCCAAGATTTGGCCAGGAACAGCGGGACGCCGGGGCTCCAGGTCCCTGTGTCCCCAACCCTCCCGCTTCAGGCGTCCAAGTATGGTGGGCCAAACGCAGCCGACGGCGCCGGCCCCTCTCAGATCTCCAACGCCGCTGTGCAAACCGCCCCGCTCCACCTCAAGGCAGCAGCGGAAAAGCTGCTGGTGGTCAACCAGAACATGCAGCCCTTGTATGTCCTGCAGACCCTCCCCAACGGGGTCACGCAGAAGATCCAGCTCACCTCCTCCGTCGGCTCAGCGCAGGGGGTGATGGAGCCCAGCGCGTCCGTGCTTGGGCCGATGGGCACCACGGGGCTTGCCCTGGCGGCGGGGCTGAGCCCCAGCCTGCCCTCCTCCTCCCAGCCGCTCTTTCCGCCCACCAGCAAGGGGCTGCTGCCCATGCCCCACCACCAGCACTTGCACTCGTTCTCCGCGGCGCCTCCAGGAGGCTTCCCGCCGGCCCTTGGCAACCCGCCCTCAGGCCTCCTGATCGGCGTCCAGCAGCCGCCCGACCCCGACGCAAACCAGCGGGCCGATGTTGGGGCTGCGGCCAGCACACCGCCCTCCTGCCTCAGCAAGAAGCGACCGATCGCACGCCTGCAGTCACGGAAGAGCAAGAAGCTGGCCATCGCCCCCTCAGACATGGCGTCCAACATGACGCTCATCAACTTCTCTCAGTCCCAGCTCTCCTCTGGACACCCGGGCCTGCTCGATCTGGGGGCCGTCGGGGCCCCTGCCTCGCACCGAACGGTCCCCAACATTATCAAGCGCTCCAAGACGGGCGTGATGTACTTCGAGCAGGCTGCTCTCTTGCCGCAGGGGGTGGGAGCTTCTGCCGCGTCAGCCGTGGTGGGCACGCCTGCTAGTGTGACTGGGCCAGAGGCCGGGCACCTTGCGGCAGGCCCAGGACCAAGCCTCGCCTCGGCCCCCTCGGTGCTGAACGTGGTGTCCATGCCCACCCCCTCCGTGCCCACCACAGGCACGTCCATCCCTGGGCAGCATGTCCTGGGCCGGGGCTCCCTGGCCTTAGCAAGCCCGGGGCTGCCGGCAGTCTCTGACATGGGCTCCCTCAGCAGCCTCCTCATCAAAGCCACGCAGCAGGGCCTGGCTCTCCCGGAGCAGCCAGCTGCAGGGCCACCCTCTGACGCCGGGCTCTTTCCACCACTGGGCAGCACTTCCTCGTCAGCTCAGTCCACCTCCTCGGCCACAGCATCCGCACCCAGCCTCTGCGTCTTGCCTTCCGCCCAGTCCATCGGCCTGACCACTGAGCCCGAAGGCTCTTACCAGCCCGGCCCTCTGACCCAGCTCCTGGCCAGCAAACCCGGGACCGTTCCCCCGCCGGTGGATATCCCTGCGCCCCAAGCCCCTCCCCTGCCAAGCTTTCTCCCGTTGGTGGACAAGCCACTCTCCGCGGCCACGCAGGCCAGCTCTGCTCCCGGGAGCTCCCCTTCTGCCGAGCAGTCCCCTGGCAGCTGTCCCGGGCTGGCACCCCTGAAGACGAAGCCCAAGGTCAAACGGCTCCAGCCCTCAGTGGAGAGCAGGGCGCCTGGGAAGAAGCACAAGATGGCACACCTCTGGACCAGCTCCACCGAGACACACGCCCCCCAGCGAGGCAGCGGTGTGGCTGCCCAGGACTCGAGTGGAGGGTAAGCGCAGGACGCTCCCGGTTCCTCTTTCCCTGCCGTTTTTGTTTCATCAAGTCTCTCCTCCGGCTGGTACTGGCAGAAGTAATATCAGAGCCAGTAGTCAGCCAGCCACCTCTGCACTGAACGTGCATCCAAACTGGGCAGCTGCCGTGTAGCGGGCACTATCCTAGATGTCCTCCATAATTGGCGGGGTGGAAAGAGCTAGAAGGTGGCGAGGTCTGAAAGAAGAGGTGGATTTGCTCACCTGCCCCGTGGCGGCAGTGCTTGCCGGTAGACGGCGCGGGGTGGTGCGGCTCAGTGCTTGGGAGCAGGGGGGTTCCTGCCCCCATTGCAGCTGGGCGCCTTCCCCTCGTTCACCGCCTCTGGGCAGTCCAGGAGACGGAGCGCTGGGAAGCCGTGTGCTCCTCTGGCTGCCTCCAGCCTGGCAGTGGCTTTGGCAGGCCACGTGTGGCCCAGCGGCAGCGCTCACGCTTGCTGTCTGTTGCAGGATTTCCACCCTGAAGGTGCACGTGGAGGAGGCTGCAAGCACAGAGCAGCTGCCTCCCAAAGCAGCAAGGTGAGTGGGTCTCGGGCGGGGGGCACGTCTGCCTGACCGTGCTGGTGCTCTGCGGCTTGAGCAAGCCAGGCGACTTTGGGGGCACCGTGGGCTTCAAAACTCCCCCGACAATTGCCAGCCACGCCCTGTTTTGTTTCCCGATTCCTTTGGTTTTAGCTTTTTATTTTATTTCTGTCGTCGCTTTAATGAGTTTTGCATGCCCCCCTGTGATGATAAAGAGCAGTGCATGGATAGTTAGCACAACAGAAAAAGCTCCCCCTGAGGGGCCCTGTTTCTTAGTCACATCTGGGCAGCTCCGTCAATGGAGGAACATGCCACACCTCCTGTGGCCTTGCCAGGGGGGCGGGGGGAGTCTGCACCTGCCTGCCTTGGCTTGCCTGAAACATGCTGGCCCCTTCGGACGTCCCGGGCCTCTTGTTTCTGGAGCAGGTGGCTGGTGCTGTGCTGGGACCCACCTGATTGGCATCGGGTTCATCTGCCAACCCCTCGAGGCAGGCATTTCCGCTAAAGGAAACCCCAAAAGGCTTCTGCCAGAAAGCACGAATGGCCTCCCACGTGGCTTGTAACTGTCCTCTCCACAGGCAAACACCTTCTCTCCCAGAATCACAGCCAACACAAAACGCAAGCGAGCAGGAGCACACAGGTATGCTGCCCCCCAGGATGCCTGCAGGGAGCTGGTGTTCAGTATGGGTGCTGGGGGCGTCCCGTTTGCCCCACGGAGGTGTGCTGTGTCAGTCCCGCCTGCGAGAAGAACTCGGCAGTGCACTGAGCGCACAGGTGCATTCTCCCGGGCGCTGGGCATTGCCCGGCCCCTGGAGGCCTCCCTGGCCGAGAGCTCGGGGCAAACTGGGTGCTGATCATTCCCTTGCAGACTGCAGAGCTCCCGAGGACGAGGAGGCCACCTTCAGCTCCCCACTCATGTTCTGGCTGCAGCAGGAGCGGAAGCGGAAGGAGGGCCTGGCTGAGAGGAAGCCCAAGAAAGGGCTGCTGTTCGAGATCTCCAGCGACGATGGCTTTCAGATATGTGCAGAAAGTATTGAAGGTGGGTGCAGGACCGGAGGGGGAGCCTTTTCAGGTGCTGCAAGAGAACTCGGCCAGGTGTGCCAAGCATCAGCACCGTTGGCAGCTGTTGGTGGTCGCATGGGTTAGGAGAGCTCTCCCGGGATGCTGCTTCTGCCCAGTGAGCCACTCGGTGTTTCTGTTCTTGCCATCACAGAGGCCTGGAAGTCCCTGACTGACAAGGTTCAAGAAGCTCGTTCCAACGCCCGCCTGAAGCAGCTCTCCTTTGCAGGTACCGGCAGCACAGCAGTGAGCGGCACCTGAGCCCCTGCCCAGAGCGGGAGGGGGCCGCAGGCGATGCCGCCTGCCCACCTCTGTAGGCCTGCCGGCCGGCACGATCCCACTTGAGCTGCCAGAGGGCAGGCTGGGCGGGCGACCTTTCCGGCACACGTTTCCTCTCCTTGGTCCAGGTGTGAGCGGGCTGCGGATGTTGGGCCTCCTCCACGACGCCGTTGTATTCCTGATAGAACAGCTCTATGGAGCGAAGCACTGCCACAACTACAAGTTCAGATTCCACAAGCCTGAGGAAGCAAAGGAGCCCCCCGTGAACCCGCACGGCTCTGCCAGAGCAGAGGTGCACCTCAGGCAAGTGGAGCCCAGAGGCTGAGCTCCTGCAGGCGTCTGGGCCCTTCGTGGAGTGGGGGGTGGGCGCACTCCGAACGAGAGGCTTGGCGGAGGGAAAGCGGCGCCTCTCACGCTGGGGCCGAGGGGGGCACAGAAACTGGAGCTCAGGGCCACAGAGCACTTTGGAAAGCGCCCTTTGCGCTGGTCGTGCAGACTTGCAACCGGCTTTAGGGTTCGGGGACGGTGATGGTGACGGGGGAGCAGAGGGTTGCTGCAGCATCTCAGAGGGTCTTGGCAGCAAGGGTTGGGGCCGGGCTGGGCCGAGCCAGGCAGTGGGGAGCCCGCCTGTCTGGGAATGGCTGGGTGACAGATGGCACAGGGAAAGGCTATGGAGTGGGTGAAGGGAAGCAGAGGATCATGTGTCCCTTGAGGGACCGGCTGCTCCAGGTGACTGCACGGCTTAACCCCTGTGTGTTCTGCACTTCAGGAAATCTGCCTTTGACATGTTCAATTTTCTGGCTTCTAAGCATCGGCAGCCACCAGAATACAAGCCCAATGATGAGGAGGAAGAGGAGGTGCAGCTGAAGTCTGCCCGGTACATGGTGGGGCCGGCGCGAGTTGGGTTATGAGGGGTGACCAGGAGGTGGCTCCCTTTGCTCTCGCCTGCAGCTGCAGAGAGTTGCGGGTGTGGGAGCAGACTTGGTCCCCTGCGGCTGCCCTGGCTCTCCTGTGGGGCAGGCTGAGGAACACTCCAAGTGGGGCGAAGAGCCGCTGGCCTTGCAAGGCGCCAGGGCCGCTTCTGTCCTCACGGCTCGGCCAGAGGAGTGAGAGGGGTTGGCCGTTGGAGGGGTGCCAGTTGGGCGAGGTGCTGCTGAAGAGTCTCTCCAGCAATCCGCTTCCTGCCTTTCCTCAGGAGGGCAACCAGTATGGACCTTCCCATGCCCATGCGGTTCCGGCACTTGAAAAAGACGTCCAAGGAGGCAGTTGGTGTCTACAGGTATGTCGGAGTTTTGACCAAAAGATGCATCTCGGCAGGATGGCTGATGGGAAGGACAGAACAGCTCGGGCTCACCTGGGCCATGAGATCCAGGCCCAGTGCGCCTGGCT
The DNA here is from genome assembly GCF_004798865.1 of Varanus komodoensis. Lineage (NCBI taxonomy): Eukaryota > Metazoa > Chordata > Lepidosauria > Squamata > Varanidae > Varanus > Varanus komodoensis. The sequence goes on from NW_025335427.1 coordinate 300,654, forward strand.
GTTTGCGGGCATTCGCAAGGGATCTGGCTGTGGCCTGGGGGGCGGGGGCACTGGCTCAAGGTCTCTAGGTTCCGTGGCACAGAGGCTGCAGGGTGTGTTTCCTTGCCAGGTCTCCCATCCACGGCCGGGGCCTGTTCTGCAAAAGGAACATCGATGCAGGAGAGATGGTGATCGAGTACGCCGGCAATGTGATCCGCTCCATCCTGACTGACAAGCGTGAGAAGTATTATGACAGCAAGGTGAGGCGCTGTCTCTAGAGTGAGCGGGTGGCTTTGTTGGGAATGCCCTTGCCCTGCAGTGGGTGGAAAGAAGAAAAGCTGCGCAGTGCACAGTCAAGCCCCGGGGGTTTTCTTACACGTGATAGTGTCTGAGTACCAAAAGTTTTGCACGAGGCAAAAGCAGCAGCAGGAGCGCTTCTAGACACACAGAACTCCGCAGTTTGGCAAACCCGCCTTCCATTTTGTTCATAAAATCCGCCGGCTACTGAGAGCAGCTTCAGAGCTGGTGGGAAGTGTCTCCCCTGTTGGAAGAGACTTTGTGAGGAGGCTTTGTTGGGGCCTGGCTGCTGCCGGATGAGTCCGTGTGTCCGAATTGGCCACACTGCAGCAGGACACAAGATGCAGCAGAGCGCAAAGGCGCTCTGGGGAGCCCTGCTGGCGCCAAAGCTGCCGAAGGGGCGCTGATGCCTGCCCAGTGGGAGCCCAGGAGGGCCAGGTGCCTGCGTAGGAAGCGTGCGATCCGGTCGTGTGCTCAAAGGGGGCCGGGATGTGCCCTTCCCCTGGCGGCATGACAGCGCTCCAGCCCGTTGGACCAGGACGCCTGGGGACCTTCTCCACACGCCGGGCACTGGTGCTGCTGTTTGCCTCGGCCGTCATTCTGTTGAACGTGGCTGTGCCTGCCTGGGGGGAAGGTCAGGTCCTGGATTTGCTTTGATCACTCGCTGCCCCAGGTGGCTTGGGAGGGGCGCTCCCCCTTTTCTGTTTGGGTGCAAAGGATTTTGCAGTAAGCACAATATTGTATTTTACGGTTTTTAATCTTCACGAGCCACCCAGGGTGGGAGAGAAACGTGAAGGACGCGAGGCCGTGGAGGCGGGGCCCTCTGACAGCCACCCCCTCTCTGCCCAGGGCATCGGGTGCTACATGTTCCGCATCGACGACTCGGAGGTGGTGGACGCCACCATGCACGGCAACGCGGCCCGGTTCATCAACCACTCGTGCGAGCCCAACTGCTACTCCCGCGTCATCAACATCGACGGGCAGAAGCACATCGTCATCTTCGCCATGCGCAAGATCTACCGTGGGGAGGAGCTGACCTACGACTACAAGTTCCCCATCGAGGATGCCAGCAACAAGCTGCCCTGCAACTGTGGCGCCAAGAAGTGCCGCCGGTTCCTCAACTGAGCGGCCGCGTGGCACGGCCACGGGCACGGGCACAGCGGGCCGCGGGGCTCAGGGGCACGGCCAGGTGCAGGGCAGCCCTTGGCAGGGAGCTGGTCCAGCCGCCGCTCGCCCTGAAGGCGAACGTGGCTGCTTGGGTGCCGGGGGGGCGGCGCAGAGGGCAGTTCTTCAGATGGGGAATGAGCATGGGGTGGCTGCTAGCTGACCTGGCCCGGCCCTCACTGGCAGCTCAGGGGCAGCTGCGTGGAGATCCTGTGCCAGCGGTGGAGAGAACCCCGCCAGACACCCTCGCGCTCTTGCGAGCCCCCGCTCGTCAGGGGCTCCAGTCTGGACGAGTCGGCCCTTGCCAGGGAGCAGTCCCTGGCAGAGGGCGCCCGCTGCCCTGCCAGGCCTCGGATCCAGAGAGGCCCTTCTCCCCCTGTGTCTGTGCCCCAGATGGAAATCCTGAATTGGGAACAGACCGCTCCCCCCTCAGCAGGCCCGGGACCGTGTTCTGGTGGCTCCTGCAGCAGCTACAAGCGCCTCCCTCCCCCTGCTGTCTTGCGAACTAGGAAGAGAGCCCCTTGAGGGAGCGGGGCCTGAGGTGTGGGGCCCGCACTCCTGGCGAGCTGCAGGCTGTGAGTCCACTGCTCTGGGCAGTTTAGGAAAGCGGCTCTCCTTGCCTCCACCCCACCCAAGTGAGCTCCTGGCGCCCTTGGGGAGCCAGCGCAAGCAGCACGCCTCCCTCCCTTCCAGCCTTCTTCAGTTGCGCCCTCTTTAACTATCTCATTGGATTTTTCATGGTTCTGTTTACAGTTTAGTATTTAAGGTTTTGTAAATGTAAATATATTTTGTATATTTTTCTATGAGAAGCACTTCAGAGGGAAGAGCACTTAGGAGACTATTTTTTCAATTGTGGCGTCATCCTAATTTAAATGGATCCATTTCCTGCCCTTTTTTCATCGGAAGGGGCTTCAGGAGGGTGCTGGCCAAGCCTGCAGCCTGTCCCTCCCCCTGGAGCAGAGGCGGCTCACTGTCGTGGCCACGCTTTCCGGGGAGTTGCCTGGGCAAGGGCCAGGGCGTCGTGAGCAGAGGCCTTCCCACACACTCCAGAGGGACTCCTGGACATCCTGTGTCGGGATCTCCTCCTGACAGCAAGGCATTTGGCTCACCTTGGATGCGAGGGATTCCCTTTGCCCCCCACCCCACCCCTTTCTTCCACGTCCAGCACCAGGGGGGTAAATATCCAGCTCCCAGCCAGTTCACCCCTCGTAGCTCGGCGTTTATGGCCTCCTCTGCCTCGTGCCAGACCCTCCTCTGCCCTGCCTGCCTGGGCCCCTCCAGCGCAGCAGCGAGGAGCCGGCCTGTCCAGAGTGCCTCCCGCTGCCGCCCCTGCCACCGCCGAGCCATGTCTCCCGGGCCAACCAGCACACTCTCCGTGGGGCCCCCACCATCCCACCCACCACTGGCCCGGGGAGACGAGGCGAGCGCTACGAGGCCGCCTTCCTCGCCGAGCGAGCTTCACGTCCCTTTCTCCTCTGGGAAGGCAAGAGGGGAAGGGGAGTGTGGGCAGAAGCTGCCGCTGGCACGGGTGGCAGAGCCAGTGGAGAAGTGCTGAGCCTCCAGCCTGCAGGCCCAGGAGGAGCAGGACGCGTGTCCCCCACTGCTACCAAAGCTGTGCTCCGGCTGCCTGGCCCGGAGAGTCTGTCCCTGCTTCCCCCTCGGGCTCCATGGAGGAAGGTGGCACGGCTCAGGGTGGGCCTGGGCTAGGGCCCGGGCTTGCAGGCATCTCCTGCTGCTGGCCCGCTCCTGGCTGTAGGGAGCAGTCGCTGCCAAACCCCCCAGCCAGTCGGGCGGCTCGCAGGCCCCGGGGAGCCCACATGCTGCTGCTGCCGGCTCCCCAGAGAGGCCTGGGAGCTCCGCCACCCCGGCAGCAGAGCAGAGGGAGCGGCTCTCTGCCGCTTCCCGGCAATGTGAATGTATCTTTCCAAGAACTGACATACGCAGATCCTGTTCCCCGAGAATACTAAGAGTCAAACCTTTAAGGTGTTTATTTTTTTAAAGGAAAAGCGGGTCGCTGCAAAGGGCTGGGCTGTCACCCTTTTTCTTCATTCTTCTCCATTGCAAAGCAATACTTCGTGCAGAATCATGTGGATCCCATCCGGACCGCCCGTCCCCCACACACACCCTGCCGTTTTTAGAAGTGTAACTATGATATATCTATAGGAACTAATATCGTACTGCACTGTGTCTTGAAGCCTGGCTTTGAACCCTCCTGAAAACTTTCGATACCAGTTGCTCCAAAGGGCGGGACAAGCAGTGAGCCCAGAGCTCCAGGGCCCATCGGCACCTGCCTGCCTTCTCCAGGTGGGGCTTGGTAGGGGAGGAGGGTGGCAGCTGTTCTGGCCGAGTCCACCTGCATGCGTACCCCCAGAAAGCGGGGGGTGGGCTTGGCTGTGGGTTCTCCTGCCCGTCAGTGTTTGCAGTCAGTCCTTGTACAACCTGTTTATCGCCACTGCCGCCGCCTCTCCCTCCGCGGGGGCTCCACATGGCGGCCGCATCCTCCAACCGTGCTGTGTGCTTTCCTGGTATTTTCACAAGGTCCTGCAGCTTTGCCTCAGCTGAGAACTGTGCTTGTGTTGTTCTTTTGATGCAACGTAGCCGTCTTGACTAGCAGCAGGTAGTGAATAATTGTCTCAAGCCATGCAAAAGCTACGCAAACAGGGTTCTGTTCCAGACAAGAAACGCAACTTATCATGTAAAACCAGTTTCTCTTTTTCTTCTCTCTACTTGTGTTCTTCCAAATGATTTGGGTTTTTGTTTTCTTTTTCTTTGAGAAGAGGAAATGCGTCTCGTGCTGCATCAGTGTTAATTCCCTGTCATTGTCACAGGGATGAAGGAAGTACTTTCAATAGTTCCAGTAATGACTGAAAGACTGAATGTAAAAATAAGTGTATATAGTTGTACAAAAAAAGGAGTTTTTAAACATGTTTATTTTCTATGCACTTTTTTATTTAAGTGATAGTTTAATTAATAAACATGTCAAGTTTATTGCTTCAGGGGGTGGTGCTCCACTTATTGGTTGGGTTGTTGGAGTTCTCCAAGTTGGGCTGTCGGAGTTCTCCGTGGGGCTCATTCCTGTGTAGCCAGCAGAATGGGATTTACCTGCCTGTCGGGGTTGGCACTGCAAAGCTGCTGTTCATATTGTGGGAGTCACTGGCTCTCGGCGTTCCTTCAGTTCCCATATAGGCAATGTTTTGTGGGATTCGGGAAATCTTTCAGGCTGCAACTGCCTTAGCATTGCTTTGTAGAAACAGGGAGAGAATCCTTATCTACAAGCACCTGCCTGGAAGAGAAGCCAGAGAGGTCAAGGTGTGCACAGTCCGGCCATGTGCAGCTGGCTCCGAACGAGCAAAGCACCTAGCAATGGTGGGCCAGGTGGGATTCAGGATGACCAGCCCAAGTTAAGCACCAGACCCCCCAAGCATCAAGGGGCGCTGAGCATCAGGAAGCCAGGCTCCAGCTGGACGTCCGGAAGAACTTCCCGACTGGCGGAACCCCTGAGCTGGGGAGGCGGCGAACTCCTGCACAGGAGGCGTCCCAGNGTGTGTCTGGATGGCCCTCGGAGAGCCGCCTCAGCTCGGAGCCCTGGGCTGAGCAGGGCTTCGACCCAGTGGCCCCCCCGGCCCCTCCAACGCCTCTGCTACGATTCCCGGACGCTACCCTGGGCACTGTCCAGGCTTGGGAGGAGAGCTCCATTTGTTTCATTGCCGGTGTTCTTAAAGCGGTGCTTGGACTCGTGAAGGAGTCCTGCCTAAATGGTGTCTGAGTAAAGCTGCTCCAGCTTGCACTGAGTGCTCAACCTGATTTGGCTTGGCTTGAGGAGAGCGTAGCACCGAAGATCATGTCTTGTCCTTAAATATACCGGCAAGGGAGATGAGCAAGGCCCAATTCGCAGGTTAAATGAAGAGAGTTTCTGCCAGTGGTGGGGTCTGGGGGCGCTTGGCCCAGCTCTTTCAGCGTGCTCTTTCTCTTGCTGATGAAGTAGCACCAGTTTTCCAAGTTGGATGGCAGTCCCCAGGAAGCACAGGCCGGGAAGTCCAGCTTTCTAGCTGAGTGGGAAGGGCGACGGCGACGCGAGGGTCCGTTGGGCATTCGGGAGGAGGGGGGCGAGCGGCCCGCTGTCGTTCTTGGCGGCGGCGCGGGTCGGGCGGGGACCCCGCTGCGCCCAGCCGAGGGCCTCCCGGGCCGGCCCGGCCCCCTCCCGCCCCCCAGGCCATTGGCTGCCGCGAGGCCCGCCCCGCGGGCCCCGGCCGGGGCCGGGGC
>NW_025335427.1:306456-337132 GCF_004798865.1 Varanus komodoensis
CACGGCCCGCGACCGCGCCGTCCTGCGCAGCATCCTGCAGCCGTGCGGCCCTTCCGCGGAGCTGCCCGCCGCGCCGGAGAGCGAGGAGCCCGCCAGCGCGCAGGACGCAGGTGAGCGAGCGTGGCGCCTCCGGGCCCTGCAGGAGAGCCGCGCGCCCCCGGCGCTCGAGGGGCCCCTCGGCCTTCCTCGTCCCGGCGCTCTCCGGAGCGGGGCTGCAGTTCCCAGCATCCTGGCCAGGGCTGGCGAGAGCGGGCATTGCGGCTGGGGGGCCTGCGCTGCTCGGAGGGGGGCAGAGGGAGGCGCCCCCTCTGCTCAGCCCTGGGGTTGTGGTTGACGTTGATTGTACTAGCCAAAAGCCATGGCAGATGCATCAGATAAATTCGTATAGACAACCAAATGAAGGATTTCCACAATATAAAATATAAATAAATTAAAATATACCATGAACAGAAATTCCTGTTAAACTTAACTCTGAGTCTCCAGTGCGGTGCGTAACAATTTTGTCTAATCCTCTCTTCCTGCTCCTTTTTTGCTGCCAAATTAAGTACAGAAAAGTTATGTGTCACATGACTGTTCATAGCACTTAAAAGAACAAGAACGATTTCTGCCAAACTTCCTGTATTCATCTGGTAGCAACAGTTTCAAGAATCTCTCCCTGGGGTTAGTATATACAGGACAGATTAACATGTAACATTAACTGTTTCCGGTGTGATATAAACCACAAATATAGAATCTTTATTCAAAGGGCACCCTGGTATAGCACCCATCCGAAACTGTGGTTGACGTAACCGTAAAGGTGCTTCTTAAAGAGGGTGGTCTCAGTCTGGGCAGGAAGCCAGCTCCAAAGGTTCTGTTCTGTTCCCAAAGAGGAAACCCCTGAGAGTGTTTAGAGTCGTTAACTAATTGCAGCTCTTTTCTGGAGCCCATCCAAAAGAGCCAAATTTGAGCAGCCCCCATGGTCTGGGGGTGACTGTGGAGGCCTGGCCACCTCCATGGACTGGGCTGCGGGTCCCCCGGGGCTCAGTGCGTAACAGAAGCCCGCTTCTTCCCCTGGCTGTGTCAGACGGAGCCTTTGCCCCAGAGCTGCTGGAAGAGGTCGTGAAGCTGGAGGTTGAGGGCGTTGCCGCGGCGGAAGCAGGAGACCTGCAAGGGGCCCTGGAGAGCTTTGGCCGGGCCATCCAGCTGCTCCCTGCACGGGCCTCTGCCTACAACAACCGGGCGCAAGCCCTCCGCCTCCAGGGCGATGTGGCAGGTAAGTGAGCAGCCGAGGCTGTGCTGCCCCCGCTGGCCGGCCGGCCGGCCCACCCTGGCATGCTGCCGCTGCTGCTCGGCACCCAGCGCTCCTGGGCCGCAGAGGGGCTGGTGAGCCACGGGCCTGTCCCCAGGGCGGGCGTGTGGCTCGGAGGGAGGGAGGGAGGGAGCTGTGCTCGTTCTCCCTCTCCCCGGCTGTGCTGCCTGGCTGCGAGGCTTTTGCTACGGAGAGGCAAAGCAGGGGGTCACCTGTGCAGCCAAGAGACCAGCTTTGCTCTGCTTTTGCTCCCAGGACAGCCGCCTCCTCTTCATCATCATCTGGTGCGTTTATATGGATTCCCAGCCCTGCTGTTTGGCACTTGGGGTCTTTATCTCTCTGTGATGGGAGTTATTTCTGGAACAGTCAAGCACAGGTCCAAAGAAGCATTTTTGCAGGGCTGTGTGGAGTCTCTTCCCTGCTGCCCCCATTTAAACAGCAAGTGAATGTGCGGAAGCGAGTCCCATGCTGGAGCTGGGCTTCAGGCCAGAACAGGTGGAAGAGCTCTGCTTTGAAGGAACAGTGCTTAAACAGTGAAACCGAGAAAAGGTGTCATGTTAAATGAATTACGGCAGAGTAGATTCCAGGGAATGCAGGACCTGCTTCCCCTTAAAGATCAGCCTGATGGACCCCCAGCAGCTGAAGCGCCTTCCCAGGCTTCGTGGGAATGCCTGCGCTGTGTGTGCATGCGTGTCCCCTCCGCCCTGCTCACGGGAGAGGTGGGCAGGCGAGGCTTCCCTTCCACCTCTCCCCCGCCGCAGCTTTCCTCACCCCCTGTGGGCTGCTTTCCTCCTCTTCCTCCGTCACCCACTTGTCTCCCCCACCAGGTGCCCTGGAGGACTTGGACGTGGTGCTGAAGTTGAGCAAGGGCACCGGCCATGTGGCATGCCAGGGCCTCGTGCAGCGCGGGCTGATCCAGCGGCTGCAAGGGCGGGACGAGGAGGCGCGGAGGGATTTCGAGCAGGCGGCCCGCCTGGGCAGCTCCTTTGCCCGCCAGCAGCTGGTCCTCCTGAACCCCTACGCAGCCCTCTGCAACCAGATGCTGTCGGAAGTGATGAAGAAGCTGCTTGGCCCGGCCGAGGGGCCTCATCCAGAGCGCAGTGAGCGGTGCTGAGCCAGCCGCCAGGCAAGCCATGGAGCGGCGCTTCCGCCTGTCGTGGCCTCGGCAGGGAGGGCGGCTCAGTCCATCTCCCTCGGGCTCCCTGGAGCAGAATAAATGGTTCCAGTGCAAAGCCTCCTCCATGGACATTGCTTGGATGGGCTCCAGGGGGAGGGGAGAGGGCGGGAAGGCCTCTCCGGGCAGCAGGTCTCCAGCTCAGTCGTGTCCTGTGCACACGGCCACCCTCTGCAAGTCCGGCTTCTCTCCTGGCCTGGCCTTGTGTGCCCCATGAACCACTCCGACACTTTTTAAACATCTGTTGCTCTTATTTCTGCTCCTCCTATTTTCAAATGCAACACCCTGCCCCCACACACAAAATAAAAAGGGATAAACATAGAAAGGCTAGAGGTAAACATAAAGATCATCGCAAAAATATATCCAAACACATTGATTTACACCACTCTTTTGCATTTTTATTAGTTTTACAATATAAAATACAACTAAAAAGTAACTTACAGCTACAATAAAAACATAGAACATTAAACAAACAATTTAAATAAATCTTAAAGATACTGTGCCCCATCTCCAGGACCATGGGATACATGTTGAAAACTCATTAAAAAATGGTTTCAGGACAGTTTTCCCTCCCAAAATTGCAACAATTCTTGTGATAGTTCAAATCCTTTCCCTTGGGTCCCCTGTACCATGGGCACATATCTATACAATTCACCTACACCAGGACTAGGTACCATTTCTGTACAACTCTAAAAGTTTTATTTTATTTCTACTGACATACATTTTAATATCCTCTTCACCCAAATATTTCCCAATCTTCATTGCTAATGTTCATCCTCAGATCTGTTTCCCGTTGATCCTGTTCTTCTAACAATAACTTATAAATTTTACTTACTATCCCTTTCATCCACATATTAACTTTTCCCCCCTACAATATCTTCAAATTTAATGTAATCTCTGCATTTACCTCTTTTCTTCAAGCATTCTCTAGTCCAACATCCTAACTGAATTATCATATTTGAAAAAAAAATCTGTCAAGCATTTTTCTAGGCGGGAAAATTCTAATTTTAACCACAGTACCTTGTCAGGTTGTAATAGAATACCCAGTGCACGCCTTACTGTATTTGCTATAAACACAGCCTTATATTAGAAACACCCAGTCCTCCTACCTTTTGTGACCAATGCCATCTGTTTACACCTGTCCTCAGTTTTTCATCCTATTTATCCCACTCTTAATCAGGAAGGGGGGGGGAGATGGGGAAGGATGTGACACCTCCATTTCAAAGGCACGCCTGAGTGAGAGCACCCCACGCGTCCAGGTGAGCGTTCCCCAGAGCAGCCCTGCAGGAGAGGAGAGGAGAGGCGCTCGAGCGCGGGGGCGCAGGGGGCTCCCCGGACGGCGGCGCGGAGCTGGGCGTCTCCTCCGGGGCCGGGCAGGCCTGGCGGGGCAGTTGAGCAGCCCGGCAAGGGCCACCGAGAGCGCGGGCTGCGGGGGAGCCCCGGCCCAGCCTTGCCACGGGCGAGGCGCCCCGCGCTGGCGGCAGGGTGGCCGAGCAGAGCGGGCCGGGCGGGCCGGGCTCCGCGGGGGCGGCTGCTCCCCTCGGGCGCAGCAGCGGGGCGCTTCCGAGTTGGAGCGGGGCGCTTCCGAGTTGGAGCGGGGCTGGGGGGCGTCTGCCCGCCTCTTCGCAGAGGCCCGTGCCGAGCGAGGCGGGCCCATTTAGCGCTCCCCCTTGCAAAACAGCAAGCCGGGACCCCGGGCGAGAGAGGCTGCCGCGCGGAGGGCGCCTGAGCCAGCCGGGCAAATCGAGGGCCCCGGCCGCCCGGGAGCACGCGGGCCGCGCGCTCCCGCCCTGATCCGCCCGGCGCGGGGGGGCCCGGTGTCCTGCGCTCCCCAGCTGAGGCTGCGTCGGAGGGGGACGCCGCGCGCGCGCAAAGCGCCCCTCCGCGCTGGGAACCGTCCCAGACCTTCTGCTCCGGAGGCTCCCAGGGGCTCCGCGAAGCCCCGTGCCGGGCGCCCCCGCCGGACTCCGCAGCCTGGACGGGAGCCCGCCCGGAGCGCGGCGCCAAGGTCACGGCACAGCCGGCGGCCGAGCAGGATGGCTGGGCGCGGCGCGCTCTCGGCCCTGCGGTTCCTGCTGCCGCTGCTGCTGCCGCTGGAGACGCTGCTGCCGGCGCCAGGTGAGACGGGGGCGCCGAGGAGGGCCGCTCGCCCGCCCGCCCGCCGAGCCCCGCTCAGCTCTCCGCTCTCCTCCCGCAGGCGGCGCCGAGCCGGAGGCCGCGGGGGACGGGCGCGTCTTCTCGTGCCGGGCCGCGGCGCCCTCCCTGGCGTGGTACCTGGACGGAGTGCGCCCGCAGCGCAACGGCTCGGGTAAGCTGCTGGCCGCGGGCGAGGAGAGCGGCCGCGGCGCCTTCGAGGTGACCCTGGACCGCCAGCTGAACTGCTCCGCCACCGACCCGCGTGGCCGCGTCTCCAGCGCCTCCGTGCTCCTCAACGTGCAGTGTGAGGGGGGGGGGGGCGGTCTGGCGGGGCGGGCGGCTCCACTGCTGGCGTCCGCGGGCCTGGGGACTCCTCTGCCGGGAAGCCGGCAGGAGCAGCAGCGCCTTGCCGACGGCTCAGCCGCCGCCTGGGCTGTGCATCTGCCCGCTGCAGTTAAGCCCGAGCTGGTGAGGATGGATGCCGGCTACGCGGAGGCCAGGGAGCCGGGCCTGCTGCTGGTGCTGCTGGTGCTGGTCCAGGCCAACCCGCCAGCCAACATCACCTGGGTGGACCAGGACGGGCAGGTGATGGTGAGCACCTCCACCTTCCTCCTTGTGGACACCAAGACCTACCCCTGGCCCACCAACCACACGGTGCAGGTGCAGCTCAGCAGCCTGGTGCAGAACCTCTCCTCCAGCGCTGCCACGGACGTGGGCCGCACCCCCTCTTCTGTCCTGCTGCCCGGTAGGTCTTTGGGTACCCTCCGCTCCCCAGGGCCCTGCTCGCAGGACGGCCCCACTCCCACAGGCACTGCCCCGCTTCCTCTAGCCGAGGGGCACATGGTGGCCTTCACTGTGGGAAGAGCATCCAGGGCCTGAACCCCTGGCAAGCCTTGTGTGTGAGTGTGTGTGGGGAGGTGCTTCCTATGGGCAAAGGCCCTGAGAAGGCAGCATGCCCCCAAGGAAGGAAGAACGAGCTCTCCCGGCCAGCCTGGGGCTCCCCGCTTTCGAGCAAGCCTGAGGCACCAACAGCCCCCTTGCCAGAGCAGAAGAGTTCAGGACAGGGAGGCAGGAAGCAGCAGCAGCCCGCGAGCCCTCCTGCCTGCGCACCTGTCCTTGCTGGCTGGTCGGCGACCTGGCTCTGCTTCTGGCTCCCCCAGCTCTCCTGGACGCCCGCATCGAACTGCCCCTCCTGGCCCTCGTGGGAGTGAGTGTGGCGGCCCTGGGGGCTCTCCTGTGCCTTGGCGCCTGCATCAGCTGTGTGGTCTACCAGAAGGGCAGGAAGGCCGCAGGTAGGGGTGCAGGGAACCTGGCCGGGGGGAACTGGCCCACCCGGAGAGAACTGACCGAGGTTCCTTTCTTCTGCCTCCAGGAATTCCGCCCCCTGCACCACCACTTCCAAGGTTAGGTTCCAAGCCACAAGCTCCTGTTCTGGTGGTGGGAAGCGGCTTGCAGGGAGAGCACATGGGCTGCGCTCCGGCCTGGCAGCTGCGACCTCTCCATCACATCTGCTCTCTCACCAGGGACTCCGATGACCCAAGGCCAACAGCCACCCGGCTGCCACGGACAATTATGTCCCTCCCATCCAACCTGCAGCTCAACGACCTCCCGCCTGAGTCCAAAGGTGAGTGGCAGGAGAGCGGAGCTCGGGGTTCCAGCCTGGGGCATTTTCGCTTCGGGTCCCAGGGCAAGGCACCGAGAGCCGCCCTGCTCCACACGTCTTTCCTGCCTCAGCCCAGGTCAAGGCCAGCGATGCTCCGGCAGAGCAAGAGGGCCGCTGCGAACTGGAGGACAACCTTGCTCTCAGAGGCAGAGGTAGGAGGGGCAACTTCAGGGCCGCAGGGAATGCGGAAGCGGGGGGGGGGGCCAGCACCATTCCCGGGGCTTTGGCCTGCTCTGCTCTGCAAAGCAAGGGGCACTGGGACAAGAGGCGGGCAGCGGACTCAGAGCAGACAGATGGACACGCGTGCTTTTTGAAAGAGGCCTGGTTAAATTCCGAAGACTTCTCAGGCAGAAGCTCTGTGTCAGCAGCGACCTGCCTTAGAACATTGGGCAGGGGGAGCCCCTACAACGCCCCCCAGTCCCTGCCAGCACAGCCCCCAGTGGCCGGCAGAATCAATGCTGGCCATATCCACATATGCTCCTGTGACTCCGGGGGGGAAGCACTGAATCACTCGACTCCGAGCACTGGGCGTCTGCTTCGCTCGGTGCCTTGCCTGTGCCCACCTGGGCCCGCGCAGCATCATCCTGGCCTGGTGCGCTTCTTTAAAAAGAGAAGCTGCATTCCGACACCCGCATGCAGCCGGCATCAGTGCACGCCAGGCGCCCAGGAACATGCCGAAGCAGTGGCCAGTGGGAAAGGCACTTGGGCTGCCTCCCAGCGCAGAACGACCCGTCTGTTTGTGCAGGACGGGGGGCAGCTTGTCTGGGCAGTTCCACAGCCTTAGTGGGGGGAGCCTCTTGCTGCAGGGTTGCCCCTGGAGCCTTCTGCACACCACCCGCCTCCTGCGTTGTCCGCACTGCGAGCAGCTTTCTCTGGCCCTACAGGTCTCGGCCAGTTCCCGCTGGTTGGATATATCTACAGAGCCTCCAGTATGAGCAGCGATGAGATCTGGCTGTGAGGGCTGCCACCGCACCCACAAGCCGTGGGGCAGAGGGCAGCCCTGGAGAAGCAAAGGCAACTGGCCGACTCTCCAGCCCTGCAGGAACCGCTACGGTCTTGGGAGGAGCCTCCAGAAGCCGGCTGGCCGAAGGACAGAAGGCAGCTGCTCCCCAGGCCCCAGGAAGGCCCCGCTGGCTTCCCAGGCCCCAGCTGTGCCACGGCGCCCCCTTCCAGCCAGGTGTGGCAGTGCACCTCGAGGCGCAGGAACGGCGTGCCTCCTGTTCGCGGTGCGGTGGCCGGCGTCGCTCTGCCACCTTCTTCTGCATGGCGGTTGCATGCCTGCCCCCTCCCACGCCAGCCCCCCAGGGCGGCCTGCACCTGCATGCGGGGCATTCCCTGGCAGCTCAGGCCCCCTCCGTGCGCTGCGCTGCCCCATCTTGCAGCCCCCTTAACCAAGGCCTGACGTTTCGCAGCTTCTGGACTTTCAAAATAAATGGCTGGGATTCAGGTGTCAGCCCTCCTCTTTGCCCACGTGAAAGCGACATGAGGAGGAGGAGACTCGCCCCCTCCTCCTGCCAGGGGCATCTGCGGGCCGATAGACGGGACACGACCCTCCTTCTGCGGGCTCCGTTTAACGTAGCCAGTAAGAAGGTGAAGGATGGAGAGCACAACAGATTCCGCTGTCCTTGGGCAGGGCTGGCCATGCGTGGGGAGATGGACTGCGGCCGGAGAAAAGGCTTCACTGGCCCTTGACCCAGCCGCCCACCCTCAGGGCCAGGACTGGTGTGCTGCAGCCCTTGCATCTTAAGGACTAGGAGCACAACACTGAACTCTGTACCAGGCTTCTTGTCATACACGAGCACTTTTAATGGAAGAACAGTTCTCATGCAGGCTTGCAGGTAAGTCGCTTCAAGCACCCAACATCACCAGAATGCCCTCCGGCAGTTCCAGAGCAAAGCAGTCATCCTCAGTGCAGGACTCTGGCCCTCGCTAAGGCCCGGGGAACCCCGGAGGCCACCTGTAACCGTCCGTGCCCCACAGGAAGCCTGCCCCAGCAGAGCATCTCTGGCCCAGCTCAGCAGTTCTCCTAGTCCGCTCCCTCCTGCCACAGGTGAGTGCCTCAGGTGAAGTTCAGGACGTCTGCCTCTGCTGCCTGTAAGGGGGTGTTGGGGGAAGGGCTCGCAGCCGCCTTGCCCTCAGCCAGCGCCTTGAAATGCTGCAGGGGAGGGAGGGAGAGAGAGAGCGCGCGCGCGTGCTCCTGCTCCCCAAAGGGCGGGTGGTGGGCAGCTGAGATGCAAAGCCGCTCTGCACTGCCCGGCTACGCAGGGTCGCCAACCCCCGTGCCGCCCCCCCACATGGCTCCTCTGCGCAAGGCTCTCCTACCTGTGAGTTTTTGAACTCTGAGTAGAGAGAGAAGAGGGTGTGCAGAGGCTGGATGTGGTCCTTGTAGACAGGAATGTCCAGCACAGCTGCGGAGAAGACACCCGCCCCAGGCAGAAGCTGGTTAGCTCGCTCAGGCAGCCCCAGGCCTGGCCCTGGTAGGGCCAGGGGCTGCAGGCCCAGGGCCATGGCCTGGCCTTTTGGGGGCAGCCCATCTGTTACAGCCAAAGGCCCCCCGATTCTGCCCCGGCATCGGATGAGGCCTCTCGAGAGTGGCAGGCAAGGCCGGGCATGGGCACGGGCAGGCAGGACCACTCACCGCAGATCATGTCTGTGTATTCGGCCAGGCCGCAGTCCATGTCTGCAGTGGGAAGACTGACCTGGAAGGCAGCGGGCGAGCGATCAGGAGAAGCTCTTGAAAGGCTCGTAAGCCCCCACTGAGCTTCTCTTGATGAGCGCAGCCCACCGCAGCCCGTCCTGGGCAGGGTCCAGCAGCGGGTGGAGCCCAGGGAGGGGGGACAGGCCTCTGCACCTTTCCCAGCAACTCTTCAAACTCTGGAGACCACTCCTGCATCAGGGTGTCTATATCCGGCATGGGCCTGCAAGAGGGAGCACCGGCAGCCTGAGCAAATGCCTCTGCGGCTGCGAGGGGAGGGGCGTGCTGTGCAGCCAGGCCCCCCCCACCACGCAGAGCCCGGGAGGGGCTGCAGGCGGGCTGGGCCTGGACTGTGCGGCAGCAGCGGCCCACCTGGCATAGTGGACGGTGGCTGGGGGCTTGCAGCGGTGGAGCTCGCTGATGCTCTCAATCCAGCTGTCGATGGCTTTGGGGTTCTTCTCGGCATTGTCCAGGCTCTTCACTTTAAGCTGCTGCTGGAAAGACAAGCGCGAAGTTTGCCCCCGGTGCGCCTCGGCATCCGTGTCCCTGCGCTGTTCCATGGGGGCGGTGTCCCTGTCCCTGCTTCACACTTACGGACACGTTGTGCTGCTTGGAGTTCTCGGTCAGCCAGAGGGAGAGCACCGTGGGATCCGTCTGCTTGGTCGATGGCTCATCCAGCACCAGCAGACCCAGGTTATCTGGCTTGCCATCAGGACGCGGAACCTGCAAGGCAGAACCCAGGGACCCATCAGGGGACACCGCACCGTTTGCTCCATTCGCCTTGGAGCAAATCAAGCAGGGAGCAAGTGCCACGGGGAATGACAGCAACCCTGCCCGCCTGCCAAGGAGCCCAGGAGCCCTCTGCAAAGCAGCTGCCGCAGAGACAGCCTCCACGGGAGCGCCCAGTGGTGCCTCCCCTAAGAGTGATGCCTAGCGTCTCTCTCGCAAGCGGGGCGGTCCTGGGTGGAGACGGAGCGCATCGGAGCAAGTGCTGCAAGGAAGTCGGGTACCTTTAAGAAGGCATCAATGTCTCCCACAGCCGGAATGAAGTCTGGAATGAAAGGCTTCAGCTTGTACTCCAGATCAATCATCTGGGAGGAATACCTGCAGAGCAGACATCACAAACTTCTAGACACTGGGAAAGAAGTGCCCCTACCCACCAGAGGGCCAGGACACCCCCTCCCGCACCGCTCACCTCCGGATGTACTGGAAAAGCTCTTTTACCTCCAGAGAGACTGGCAGGTAGTCGTAATCTGCGGAGTTGTATGCCCTGCCAGCAGTATTTTAAGGAAGAGCAAGCAAAGTTTGTGTTGAGCACAACACAAGAAAAAAAAATCTTATATGTCTAAGCAAAAGTAGCAACTACTACTCAACTGTTGTTGTTATAAACATACATTAAGATTACAATGCTATGCATGTTCAGACACAAAAAGCCCACACTTCCCAGCATTCTGGGAGCTACAGGGCTTGTCTCTGTTCAGGCATGCACAGGACTGCAGCCTGATCGCATGGTCTAATCTGGCTCTGAAAGGCCTAGGAAAGATGGCAAGACAGGCCGGCTCTCCAGTAATGATCACACACCACAGTGGGAGGGCCGGCCACTGAACGGCAAGCAGATTGTTCTGGAGCTGCCTTTGCACTGATCCAACTCTGCTCTTCTGCTCCTGAAACTTTCCAGGGATCCCAAAATGCTGGTGGGTGGGGGAGGAAAAGGCCGGTGTGGTACAGGCTCTCCCTTGACACCGTTGATGCTCCTCAGCCAAGTCCTGGGGCCAGGATGAGTTCAGCACAGTCAGCCACACAGAAACCAATCAGCTTCCACACAAGCAAAACACACTTGCTTGAGAGCTGCTTCTGAACAAGCTGACACCCCAGGACCCGCTGCCCTTCCGCCACCCAGTGCCCCAGCTGCGGGATGGATCTGGTCAAGAATTCCTGGCCTCCCGCTTAGCAAATACCCCTCCAGAGGAGCGCCGTGCTCTTCATCGTCGTCGTCATCATCAGAATCTGTTTCTGAAGAGTCGTCGTCGTCCTCCTCCACCTCATTTCCGCTGAATCGCTGCTGGGACCCCATTGGAGCCCCCTTTTTCTCCTGCGAGGGGAGGGGAGGGGAGGGGAACAAGCGAGAGGGTGAGAGTCCCCTGCGGGCCAGACCCCTGTGCCCCCACGCCCCCGCCCGTGGCCGGGCTGCTGGGGCCAGCTGCCGCCTGGGCCTTGCTGTGGCTGCCCCCGCAGGGAGGCACGCGGAGGCGTCCGCGGGTACCTTCAGGATCGCCTCGTCGTCGTCGTCGTCGTCGCTGCTGTTCTCGGCCAGGCTCTTGTGGTGGGAGCGCGCCGGCCGCGGGCCTGGGAAGGGTCACGGGGGGGAGAGCAGCGTCACGCGGCCGTCCGGGCGGCCGCCGGCTGAGCCCCCGCCGGGGAGGGGGGGGAGGGAGGGGGCCCCACCTGGCTGCAGGGGGCTGGGCGCGTAGATGCTGGCCACGTCCTCCGCCTCGTTGACGTCCAGGCTCTCGTCGTACGGCTGGTTCTCCACGAGGCGCGTCTGCAGGGACAGGGCGGCGGCGGCGGCGGCGGCCGGGGGGTCCCCGTCGTTCAGGGAGCCGAGGGGGCCCAGGCTGGCGGCAGCGGCTGCTCCCGATGCGGGGCGCGGCCTCGCGCAGGTGCCCCCCCAGACCTCCCCCGGGCCTACCTGCAGCTCGGCCTCGGCGGGCGGCGGCGGCACCCCGGCCATGTCGCGACCGGGCGGCGGCGGCACGGCGGGCGGGCTACGGCCACCCCGTCTCCATGGAGACGGGAGCATCCTCCCGCTCTCGCGAGAATTCGCCACGCCGCCAAGCTGGGGCCCCGAGCGTGGTGGGTTGGCGCCCCCTGCTGGATGCGCCCGCAGGACGCAGGTGGGCGGGTCGGGGCCTGAGGGCCTGCTGGCCGGACGTGGGCGGGGCTGCGCGTGCGTAGTGACGTCATTTCCGCTTGGGAGACGTGGCTCGGGGCCGCCATCTTGTGTGGAAGCCTCGGCAGGCAGCGGGAGCCGAGCGGGCACCGATCGCCGCCGCCATGGTGAGTGTTTGCCCCCCTGCCCGGGCGCCCCCTGGCCTTGCGCGGCCCGGCGGACCTGGCGCCGCCTCGCTTTTCAGTGTGCAGAGCCGGGCGGGCCTGGGGCCCAGAACGGCCCCGGGAAGGCCGGCCGCCGCCGCTTGGGGGGCGCGCCGCGGCGCCTCGCGGGGAGGCAGGTCTCTGGCCGCGGCGCGGTGTCCCCGGCGGGGCCGCGAGCGGCCGCCCCGGCCCTGGGGCGGGAGGAAGGGGCCTGCGGCGTCCCCGCTGCTGGCTCTGTCTGCCGCCGGGCGCGGGCAGCGGTCCGCGGCGCCGGGGCGTGTGGCGGGCGACGGCGTTCTGCCGCTGCAGGGCGCACCGGGCCTTGGCCCGGGCACGCGACCCGGATAGGGCGCGAAGGGCGAGGCCACGGGCTGGTGAAGCCTCGTCACCCTCCGGGGCGGCCGCGGACACGGGCTGGAGTGGCCTTTGCGGGGCAGCTTGTTCGGGCGGATTCCGCGCTGCCCCTGAAACCGGCTGAGTTGGGGCGACTGGCTGCGGCGGCGGCGGCGCGTTGCGGTGCGTTCCCTCGCTCCCCCGGCCTGCGCTTCCGTTCCCCCGCGGCCGGGGCCGCCGCGCCGCAGCGAGAGGCTCGGCTGGGCTGGGCTGGGCTGGGCTGGGCGAGCGTGGCCCGTGTGGGGCTGCCTGGCTGGGTGGTGGCGTTGCCTAAGCCCGGCATCGCTTCCAGGAGGCCAGGAAGTCTTCGGAGTATTGTGCAAGGGAGATTGTGGCCTGGAGGAGGCAGCCCAAGGGTCGGGCACTACACTTTGCTCCTTGCGCACAAGCCTCCTGCCCTCACCGCTGTCGGAGCGCCTCTTTTCCGTGTCGGCTGATAGCAGCAGCTGCGGATCTGCATGAATCCGCAGAACGTTGTCTTAGAGGGTTCCTGTTTACGCGCACTGGGCTGCCGTGCCTCTCTTTGCTGGGCAGACTTTGAGGAAAATCCAGAAACTGTAGCTGTTCTTGGAACCCAGGTGTTTGGATCACGTTGCTCGATTTTGCATGGTCTGCACTGGCTTCCTGTTCACCGCTAGACCCAGTGCAAAGTGCTTTAAATGGTTTGAGGGCAAGTGACGTCGAGTGTCATCATGCCTCTCTGGTACCCTATTTTAGCTTACATATTAGGGTCAGCCACAGAAGCCCGGTTTGAGGGCCCACCAAGAGCAATGATTAGGTAGACAGGCCCAAGATGGGACCTTTTCAAGCTTGGGGGTGGGGGAATACATTCAGGCCCTTTGGAAAAACTTAGTTTTGGTTGTCCATATTTGATAGTAGGTGGTCTATTACATTGCTCCGGGTACTTTGTTTTATATAAAATGGACTGTGCTGAAGGAGTTTTAGAGACGTTATTTTTATTTTATGTAAAACATTGTATCTTGCCATATCCAGTTAGGGCTTCTAGATGGCTTTCATAAATGTATGTATCTATAAAACAACAACTGGTTGAATGTTTTGTAACTTCAGGACTGATAGAGCCTTTTCATTGTTTCTGTTTTTGGATTATTCAATACTTTGTTTTCAGATGTATACAAACAAAAATCAGAATAAGACGGTTGGTTAATGGAGTCCTTGATTTTGTAGGTGCTGTTGGCAGCAGCCGTCTGCACAAAAGCCGGGAAGGCAATTGTCTCACGCCAATTTGTGGAGATGACACGGACCCGCATTGAGGGGCTTCTGGCAGCCTTCCCAAAGCTCATGAACACGGGGAAGCAGCACACCTTTGTGGAGACAGAGAGTGTGCGGTATGTGTACCAGCCAATGGAAAAACTGTACATGGTGCTGATCACCACCAAAAACAGCAACATCCTGGAGGACCTTGAAACACTCCGACTCTTCTCTCGAGTGGTAAAGCTCCATTTCTAAGCTTGGTTGTTGACGCTAGTGGTGTTGAGGGAGAGTTGCCTTTTTAGCGCCCCCAGAAGGCTTGATTGGCTATCAGACAAAGTCTCAGGCTGCTTGTGTAAGGTCTGCTGCTTCTGGTCTTCGCTTGTGTCCTTTCGTACTGAACTGATACTGCCGTGTATGTGTGAAGTGGGGAGGATGCAGTGTCCAGCTGCTAGGTGCCTGGTGGAGGGGAGCAGCTCCTTCAGCTTGGAGAGCCAGTTCTTCTGGAGGAAGGCCTCTGGGTCAGTGAAATCCAGCTGGAAACTTGGTGGGATGCTTGTGGGGGAGTCGTGACAAAAAGGTGTTTTTTTTTTCTTTGACTTCGTTCAGATTCCTGAATACTGTCGAGCCCTGGAGGAGAATGAAATCTCTGAACACTGCTTTGATCTGATATTTGCCTTTGATGAGATTGTTGCTCTTGGCTATCGGGAGAATGTCAACCTGGCCCAGATCCGCACTTTTACAGAGATGGACTCTCACGAGGAGAAGGTCTTCCGGGCTGTCCGTGAGGTAAAGCGGAGTTTTGTAGCATTGCTTGTCAGCTTCTCATGTATGAGGTTGGGGTCACTGGCTTCTTGATTCACGTTTCTTTAAAAAGACATGTTGGGTCACCTCTCGCCCTTTCCTTTTTCTATTGAGACACAAGAGCGCGAGGCCAAGGCTGAAATGCGCCGGAAAGCCAAGGAATTGCAACAAGCCCGCAGGGACGCCGAGCGCCGGGGCACCAAAGCACCCGGCTTCGGAGGCTTCGGCAGCTCAGCGGTGTCAGGAGGAACCACGGCGGCCATGATCACCGAGACCATTATTGAGGCGGAGAAGCCAAAAGTGACTCCGTTGCCAACCAGGTACAGCAGTTGTTTTGGTTGCGGGGCCTTGGGGGGCACTGGCAGTGTGCTTCCAGGTGGGAGCGGAGAGCTCGTGGGCCTCTGCAAACTCTCCTGCACTTTTGTGGCGAGAAGTCACTTTCCAGTGGGGTCTCTGGGACTTTGTGCCACCAGAGGCAGTGCTTCAGCCTGGACTTTTCGTGGGTTTCTTGAACTCCTAGTTGTAGGAGGCTGCATTGGAAGTTCCTGGCATGCTTTCTGCCTGAGGAGCCCTCGTGGTCTCGAGTGGGCCCGGTGATCAGTGCCCTTGACTTGCGCTTAATGTGATGTTTCTTGTGTGGGCACCGTCTGGGCCGGGGCTCCACCGCAGCCACACGGGCTCTCCAGAGCCTTCTATGGCCTCTTGCTGTGGACAAAGAGCAGCACTGAAGGCCGTGCTTTGTGCTGTTTGCTAGGCCGTCGGGTTCAAACAAAGCGCTCAAGCTTGGCATGAAAGGGAAGGAAGTGGACAACTTCGTGGACAAGCTGAAATCCGAAGGAGAAAACATTGTTTCCTCTTCCGTTGGCAAACGTTCTTCGGACGCAGCCACTGTTCTTGCGCCACCCATCAACATGGAGAGGTGGGTGCTCGTGTTCTGCTTGGGAAAGCAGCTGTTTGGCTCCGGAAGAGTCCCCAGGCATTCCAGTCCAGCCCTCCTTCCCGGGGACCTGGGCCCCTTGCTGCTTCCCTAGGAGCCTCCGTCACCTGGGGTTTCCAGCAGATTCCTTGTAGGCACCTCGAGGCTCTTGCGTCAGTGAGACTTTTCTTTTGGGGCTGAAGATGCGGCATGCAACAGGAGGCAGCAGCGATTCTGTCCTGAACCTCAAGGACTCAGGAGGGCTGGGTCTGGAAAGGAAAGTGAGCTGAAGGATGGAAAGAGTAGGTGGCCAGGCTGGATGGCAGAGTGGCGACTGAGAGCCCGTAAGACCCCCTGTCGCTGTGCGAGGGTCTGGAGTCGCTCCCTGTCTTGGTTGCCGTAGTGAGACATCCAGGGGTCCTGCTTTTCTCTTTAGTGTGCACATGAAGATAGAGGAGAAGATCTCGCTGACCTGTGGCCGGGACGGGGGCCTGCAGAACATGGAGCTGCACGGCATGATCATGCTGCGGATCTCGGAAGAAAAGTTTGCCCGGATTCGCATCCACGTTGAGAATGAGGACAAGAAGGGGGTGCAGCTCCAGGTACGGCTGCTGCCCACAGTCCGAGGTGTGGCTGGCAGAGCAGGAGGCTTGCTGTGCGCTGCACATGGTGGCTGCCACAGGCTGGGTGGGGTGTTGCGTCGAGCTGTGTCCAGGCTGTGGCAGGCCCTCCAAGAGCAGCGCTGTGGTTTTGGCCACCCGTTCTTCTGCTTCTCTGGTTGATGAGCGTCCCGGCTTTTCTGCAGTGGGCTGAGGCGCTGCTTTCCAGGTCTCGGATGGTAGTCTGAGAAAGAGGGGTGAAGGGCTGCCCCGGAGCTTGTGCATAGCCTAGCTGTGTTTGTACAAACAACACACAAAAGATGCGAGGCAAAAGAAGCGGTGTTTGTACCGAAAAGCCTCCACGTATTTGGCAAGTCAGCATTCTTGGTTTAGCCTGGTGTGCGGAAGCAGCACTGCCTGGGAAAATGCAAATGTTCTGTTGAGGATATTTTTTGCAGAGGGGGATTTTTGCTTTTCCTGATCTAGAGCTGAGCTTGTGCTCCCCCATTTTTCCTTCCTAGACTCATCCCAATGTTGATAAGAAGCTTTTTATATCGGAGTCCCTGATTGGCCTGAAGAACCCAGAGAAGTCTTTCCCAGTCAACAGTGACGTGGGGGTGCTGAAGTGGCGGTTGCAGACCACGGAGGAATCCTTCATGCCATTGACAAGTGAGCACACAGGGAGGGTGGGGGCTGGACTGACGGCCCTGTTTCCAGGGCGGGGGGGGGGCGGTGCACGCCCTGCAGCGGCCGGCGGGAAGAGCCCGTCCCGGGGGGCTCCTCGGAGAGCCACCGCTGGGGCGTGCTCGCGTGACTGAAGGGGTGCCTCCTTGTCGTAGTTAACTGCTGGCCATCCGAGAGCGGCAGCGGCTGCGACGTCAACATCGAGTATGAGCTGCAGGAGGAGGGCCTAGAGCTGAATGACGTGGTGATTGCCATTCCCTTGCCGTGAGTAGCCGTCGCGCCCCCAGAGCCCCGGCCCCCCGCCAGCCAGCCTGTCACACCCAGTGAGTCCCCACGGGCGAGGGGACCAACCCGCTTTTCCGCCCGCAGGTCTGGAGTGGGCGCTCCTGTGATTGGGGAGATAGACGGGGAATATCGCCACGATGGCCGGAGAAACATCCTCGAGTGGTGTCTGCCTGTGATCGATGCCAAAAACAAGAGTGGCAGCCTGGAGTTCAGCATCTCTGGGCAGCCGAACGACTTCTTCCCCGTCCATGTCTCCTTCATTTCCAAGAAGAACTACTGCAACATCCAGGTGAGTCTCAGGCAGAGAAGGGAGCACGGTGGGGGCCCAGGTGACCTCCCCCCCGCCCTTCTGGAGGGAGCCCCGTTCATCTGCGCCGTCCGCCCGGAGCAGGCCCCTTCGGCAGTGGGAGGAAGCCCTCCCTGCCCAGATGGGCGCGGGGCCTGCTGCTCTCTGCACGGGGTGAGCAGCCAGCGTTGGGCCCCTGGCAGTGGTGCAGCGCAGGCAGTGCGGCGGGTGCTGGCAGGGCTCGGCAGCTGGGGTCACGGGGTCCAGGGAGGCCGGCGCTGGGTGGCTGCGCTGTGCGCCCGCCTTGGGCCGCCTGCATGAGGACGTGTTGGCGCAGCGCGACTGCACGTGTGCTTCCTGGGTCCGTCACGCTGCTGCTGCTTCCAAGCGCGTCCTGCCGCGCCGAGTGTTTCCCGGGCGCACGTGTGTGTGTGGCTGGGGTGGAGCACGAGCCCCATGCCCTGGAGCCCGGCAGCAGGAGGCCTCTTCCTCGTTCACCTGTGCGGGTCTGTCTCTCTGCAGGTTACCAAAGTGACCCAGGTAGATGGGAACAGCCCGGTCAGGTTCTCCATGGAGACCACCTTCCTCGTGGACAAGTATGAGATCCTGTAGCTGCTCCTGCAGGGAAGGGGCAAGCGGCAAGCGAGACTGAGGCGGCGGCCGCTCTGTGTCGGGGCTGCTGCCCTGCTGCTTTGCTGCCATGGCTCCCAAGGGCACGGCCGTTGCAGCAGGGAGAGGCTGCTTGCTTCTCCGGCACAGCCGGGCTGACCGGGCTGGCTCCTCCTTCCCCATGCTGTAGTTCGTCGCTGGCATGGCACCCCTTCCACACACACTCTTTCCCGAGCACTTCCTTCTTGTTCATGGCTGCTTTTTTCTGCCCCCGGCAGCAGGCGAGGGAGACCACGCTCTTAATGCAGCAGAAAAGCTGAGGCCACCCAGCTCCTTTGCCAGTAAATTCGGTCCTGGGCAGGTGTGCTGGGAGACATCCCTAAGTGTGCAGCTCACTCCTGGGTAATCTGGTTCCAGGCTCCTTTCCGGAAGCCCCTCCGCTCTGCCTTTGCTGCCCTGGAGCCACTGCCCATCTCCCTGGCCCCTTCTGCCCGGGAACCAGTTGGAGCCCCCCTGCTGGGGAAGAGCAGCCACCTGTGCTGCCAGTGGCGTAGCCATGCGCTGGTTTGTGCCCGCCTGCTGAAGAAGCCGCCAGCCTCTCCTGCCCTGCCTCATTGCTGTTGCGGCCCTTTCCGGAGTGTCCTGTGGATGGGGTGGGACAGCCCTGGGCCATGGGCAGCGATGGTGAACCCTGCCGACCTCCGCTGGTTGCGCGAGGGGTCCCCCTGATTTTTAAACTGGGGTTCAATTTAGTTCAAACATCAGATGAGATTTTTTTCCTTAAAATTACATGGGGGTGTTATTTAAATAAGGTTTTATAACCCTGTAAAATAATGAGCTAGGGCTTATAACACATTCCAATGTACACAAAAATCCCTGCTTCAGAATCCAATAAAGTGTTCTGAGAGGAGGCCTGTGGCACAGCCTTGAAGCGTGGAGAGGATGGAGGCGGGCTTGACCTTGCGGCCGTGGGTGCAGTGCGCCCAGAGAAGAGCGTGTGGTACGGTGTCCCAGCAGGCTTCCTGTGGACAAGTCAGCTTTGCTGGGGGGCGGGGGCATTGAGAAAGGGGGCCAAGAGCTGTGAGAAGGATGCTCAAGACTCGGCCTCTGTCTGAACAGGTCTGGACTCTGGGCCGCGTGTCCTGTGTGGCTGCCCAGCGGCCCCATCCGGCTCTTGCTCTGCTTCGTGGGAGATTCCTGGAGTGGCCGGGCCTGCTAGGCAAGTGCAGGGCACCGAGCCTTCCGGCGTGTCTCTTTCTCTCACCCTTCGGCCGGATATAGGTGCGGCACTGGGTCCAGGCAACGTGGGGATGGGGGGCAGTGTCAAGCCCCGCACTCTGTTCACCCGGAGCCCACGAGACAGGAGGGCAACAGCGCCCTCCGGCCCGTGCTGCACAGCAGCTGGCGCACGCAGGTACACTGCTCCTGAGAGTGGAGGACTCGTGGCCACTGACAGCCGCCTCCGTGACTGTTCAGCCCCCTTTTAAAGCTGTCCAGATTGGTGGCCGTCACTCCATATTAATTAATCAATTAAAACATTTCTATGCCGCCCCATTTGCCGAAGCCTCGGGGCGGCTCACAACATAAAGTTAAAATACAAAAAATAACAATATAAAATAAGTCTTGTGGAAGGCAAGTCCATAGTTTGATGATGAGCTGTGTGACGCAGGCTTCCTCTGATCCATCCGGAATTTCCCACCAAGCAGCTTCATGGGAATGATCTCTTGAGTCTAATACAGAAGAAAGAGAAAGGTGTTTCTCGGCCACCCTTTCCACACGATGCAGAATTCCATGTCTTTATCATGTCTCTCCTGGCTCACCTTTTTCTAATCTCAACAATCTCACTTGTGACTTTTCCTTTAGAGTAGTTTATCGAACCTTTGATCATTTTAGTTGCCCTTACTTGCACTTTTTTTAAAAATGGGAACAATCGTGCTGTTCACAGGATTCCAAATGTGTTCACCCCATAGATTTCTGTAAGAGGACAATACTAATCAGTTACTTTCCATTCTTCTACTTCGGCTTAACATGGAGTTTGCCCCCCCCCCCCCCAGCCACTTCACGTTGTCCTGTCCCCCACGTCCCCCAGATCAGTGCTCATGACCCTCCACAGGAGGTTTCCTGCTGGTCTGTGGGGGCCACATCCCACTAATGGCCAGCGTGGGGGCTGGCTGTGCTGCACCACCTCTTTCTTTGTGGGTCTCGCATTTGCGGGTGGTGCACTGGTGCCACGGGGGGTGGGGGCAGGGAGGGGAGAGAAGGCTCAGTGGGAGCCACGCTGCCCCCATTTCAGTATTTTGTTCTTTGGTTGGCATTTTTTTGTTGCTTGGTTTCTGGTTTTGGAGAATTTTCATTTTTCGGTATCGTGTTTGGAAACTAACACACAGAATGCTGTATTGTGTGTATGCTGCTTTTTGTTTCTGCCTCGGCAGTCCCCGAGGTGGTTTTCCTGTTTTTGCCGGTCCCCAGCTGTGGGAAGGTCAAAACCCACTGCCCAAGACCTCTCTTCTGGTCAGTCAGCTGCACTCTCGGACCCTTCTCACGCTTAACGCTTGGATATTTCACCCCGGCGTGCATTACTTGCTGTGCCTACTGAACTGCGCTTGTTTCTGCACCCGCCTCGTCTTCCTTCACACTTGGAGAGGTACTGCTGCAGAACCACCCACTTTGTGGCAGGACCCTGCCCTGTACTTTGTGGGGCATATTGTTAAAATTTACTGCCCAATAGTTGGAGCTCCGAGCAATTTACAATAGCACATTAAAATACAATATAACATGTATCATGTTAAAAAATCATAAAACTTACAACCTAAAACTAAATTTAAAGCAGATTGAAAAAATACAATTAAATGCAATTAAAAATCAAGTTCTGTTCAGTCCCTAGCAAGCCCCAGTAGACTAGCTGAATGCCCCACATTAGAGGACAATCTTGCCTGGCAAAAATACGGCAAAGTTGGCCCCAGGCAAGCGTCCGTGGGGAGTTTGCGCCACAAGTGCCTCCATTTTGCCACTGCCCAAGCCTCCCTTTGGGGGCAGGCCCCAGAACTTGACCCCAGAGTCCAGTTAAATGCAGGCTGGGAGAGCTTGTGGCTGGATTGCTCCTGGTTCATTCCTCTTCTGCTGCTTTACTGCCAGCATTAAGTGGGACAAATGGAAAGTTGGCACCTTGTGTCCAGTAAAGCGAAAGGAGCTGGGTGGAACCAGGCCAGGCAGGTCTGCATGCTAGAAACAGCAGGGAGCACGCTTCGTAGGGCGCCAGATTCCATGCTGGATTCGGCTCTTGCGGGGGAGGGTGCAGGCCAGCGATGCTTGCTTTCCATTTCCACACTTTCCCATGACCTCACAGAGCCGCAGCTGCTCTCCTCCGCCTGGTGCAGGGGAGGTCCTGAATCCTCAGTGCTGATTTTGCCACTCTTGGGGGAGGTTGCCTCTCCCTCAACAGGCTCCATGGGTCATTTTTGGTAAATGGAACTGAAGTGAGTCAGGAGGAGCCTCGCCGGCGGGAAGTGGCCCACCCACTCCCTTCTCTTGGTGACGTGACGCTCAGCCCTTCTTTGGTGGCTTTTTGTGTCAGTGAGTCTGGCTTAACTGGGGATGTTAGCGATTCTTCGGTGGGCTCGCTCTTGAGGGCAATGGCAAGCCCACTGCTGGACCAGAGCGGCCTTCTCCCACAAAGGAGTGGGAGGCTGCCCCGCCCCACGGCGCCCTCTGCAGCTGGGCAGGCGATGCATTCCTGCCTTCCCACTGGAAGCCTTGGCACTGGCGAGCGAGGACCTCCGTCTGTGTTGCTGGTCCCCTTCCTGGATGGTCTGCTGAGGCTGCTGCTTCCTGTTTCCAGCCTCTCTGGCAGTCACTGGTGTGTACAGCTGTGCAGCCTGTTGTGTAACGCAGACCGTGGATGTCGATGGCTTCCAGATGCTGCTGGGAGCCCAGGCTGTGGGAAAAGAGATGCTGTGTTGCACGGAACAGCTTTGTTTGCCAGTTGGACAGCTTGCTGGCGATTGGGTCTTGCCTCTTGAGCGCACAAGCTGCCCGGCCTGCCCCCCAGCCCCAAACTCGGAACAAGAACCTGGGCCAGGAAAATGCGCAGGGTTGTCTCCGTCCTCCCTCTGCCTCTTGGCACTTGCTGCCTCCCACCCTTCCCAGCCACGTTTCCTTCCACAGCTCAGAGTGGGATGGGGCAGGCAGGACCAGTGGCCCTGGAGGGCGCGCACCCTGTGCTGCCACCCCTTCCATGTAGCCGGGAGCTGCTCGAAGTGCCTCGTGTTGTCGCCTGCTTGGCTCTTTTGGGGGCCAAAGCTGAGCAGGCAGGCACTGGCCCTGAGCAGGTCGGGCGGAAGCGGCCGATAGCTGGAGAGAACACGTTCATCCACTGCAGCTGAGCAGCAGCGCTGCTGAATCCAGGCTGGGCCACATCTGCTCTGCCAGCCCCCTGGCAGAAGCGGCTAGCCGGTCATCACTTGGGAAGCTTGCTGGCCAGGCAGGAAGGCGTGCGTGCGTGCTTGCTTTCATTCGTTCGTTCGTTCGTTCGTTCGTTTTGTATGCTGTCCCCTTGCTATATAGCCTCGGGACGGCT
This sequence comes from Varanus komodoensis, assembly GCF_004798865.1. Lineage (NCBI taxonomy): Eukaryota > Metazoa > Chordata > Lepidosauria > Squamata > Varanidae > Varanus > Varanus komodoensis. The sequence continues at coordinate 328,867 of NW_025335427.1, forward strand.
CACATAAATAAATATAATGCCAATACAGTTAAAACTCAGAAACATCCTGGCTGCACAATTAAAACCTATAAATATTAAAACGTTAAAATATTGTTTGAATAAAAAGGTCTTAGCCTGGCGCCGAAAAACAAATAACGATGGCACCAGGTGGACCTCTCTGGGGAGTGCATTCCACAGCTGGGGCGCCACCGCAGAGAAGGCCCTCCTCCGGGTACTTTGCCTCCTGATGTCTTTCACAGAGGGCTCCCAGAGGAGGGCCTCTGCTGCCGATCTCAAGGGGCGGGAGGGCAAATACGGAAGCAGGCGTTCCGATAGGTATCCACACAACTTGTCAGGAAAGGCTTGAGAGGATGTCCCTTCATTGCGGAACCAGAGCTGGAGCTGCAGCAGCAGCCGCACTGCAAGGGGCCTTCAGCAGACATGCGGGATGAACAGGGCTCTGGGTTTGCAGAGGAGACGGACTGCTCAGGCCACCCTTCACAGATGCATCACCTCAACGCTCCATCGCTCCAGAGCTGACACCTCCTTCCGGAAGACTCTCTGCAGATAGGCTGCTCCTCTGGGATCCTGTTCTCCCGCACCATCGTTATCTACAGCTTTGTCCCAGGAAGAGCTTGGCTAAGATATTATATCGTCGATTTCGGGGCATCTGCCTATCCCGGCCCTTGTCACGGGTCAGCCGCATCCTGACCTTGGAGAAGGCCTCTACCCCTCTTGCTGCGAGCATCCATCCTCCACCGTTTCTCCAGGATAATGGGCAGTGCTCCTGAGAGTGCTTCTGCCAGATCCTTTGTGGCTCCAGGAGATCGGAGCACATGCGACCGAATTCGCTGAGCTGTGCCCTCCTGCTCGGTCCGTATTTCCCCCACAAGCAGCGGGAAGTTGCCCCGCGCAGAGCAGGGCGTGTGGCGCTGCCCTGTTCCTCCGACAGCCCTGGCCAGCGCAGGGCAGCGCATCTCGGGGCCCAGCCTCCTGGCAGGCAGGGGCGTGCCAAGGCGGGTGCCAGAGGCGGCGCCCAGCTCCGGAACGTGCGTCCAGGTCCTGCCCCCTCGCGGCCCCGACACCTCTCTTTGTCGGCGGCGCATTGTCTTCCCGGCAGCGCGGCCTCCTGGCCGGGCCGGGGGAGGGACGGCCCGCCCCGCGCTCCTCCTCCCTTGGCTGGGGCGGAGGGGCCCGGGCGGAGCGAGTCGGGCCCGGGCGGAGCGAGTCGGGCCGGGCCGGCGAAGCGGCGGGCGAAGGCTGGCTGCGTTCGGAGGGACGCGCCGAGCGGCGGGAGGAAGCCGGCGCGGGCGCCTCGTCGGATCTCCAGCAGGTAAGCCGGGCGCGGCGGCGAGGGGCGCTCCCTCGGGACAGGGCGCACCTGACCGCGCGCGGGCCCCTCCCCACGCCGGTGCGCCCTGAGGTGCCCGCGCAGCCGGTGCCCCTCGCCACGGCCGGGCTGCTGGGCGGGGGCCGCCGGGCGGCTCCTGGTGCGACGGGCCCCGCGACCCGCCGCCTGGACGTGGCACATGCCGCGCATTCCTGGCGTGCCTCGCCTCCCCCGCGCAGCCCCCGCCGGGCCGGGCGCCCGGGAGGAAGCGCGGCAACGCGCCGCGGGGCGTGCGGGAGGGCGCCCGGACGCCGCTCGCTCCAGCAGCCCCGCAGCGCGGAGGCAGCCGGAGCGAGCGAGGGGCGGGTTGCAGCCGCGGGCCCCCGGCTCCGGCTCGCCAGGGCACCGTCCCGCCAGGCGCGGGCGAGCCTTCACCCGATGAGCAGGGCTGCTTGCGGAGGGAGCTGGCCTCCTCTGCTCTCCCCCGTTCGTGCTCCCGAAGCTTGCTCAGGACGGGAGGGGCTCTGAGCCGTGGCGCCCCGGTCAGCGTCACGGGGGCACGGGCCCTGGCTGGACCAGAGGCAGTGCCGCCCCGGCCCCCCCAGGCCCGGCCCGGCAGGATTCGGGTTTTCTTCACTGGAAAGGTGAGATCACTCTGGCTCGGGCCTGCTGCGGTCTGTTTCGGAGTGTGCCTCCAGTGGCTGGCACCAAGGGAGCCGGGCACTGCTGCCCTGGTGCCTTCAGTGACCGGTGGAACTCCCCACCACTGAGAAGGCAGGAGGAGCTGAGCGCATGTGCAGTACGGGGAGCCTGCTCGCTGGCCCTGATGTGCGGGGGTGGCTCCTCGCTGGTGCCTGTGGGAGCCCCACAGCACGACTTGGGGCCTGACCCCCGAGGTTTGCCTCCACTCCCTGCCGCTGTGGAGGGGGAGCCTGGGGCAGCCCCCCAGCCAAGGTGGGCCTAGTGAGCCCCAGGGAGCTGATCCAGGGCTGCCTCCTGCCTCAGTGGGGCGATGGAGCAGCAGCGCTGGAGGCCAGAGGGCCCTGGGTTGGGCCGGGGCAGTGCTCTGAGGGCCGCTCTGCCAGGCAGCACTCCTGTTTGGCCGCGATCCCCTCCATCCTGGGACTGGGAGTCAGCTGTGCCACCGGGCTGGGCGCTGCTCTCCCCAAGGCTTGGCCGGGGCAGGAAGGGCCTAGAGCACCCCACGGGTCGGACTGTGGAGGCCGGAGGAACAGGGGACACCTGCCCCTCGTCCCCGGCCGGAGGGGCCTCCCCGTGTTTGCTCCCGGAGTGGAAGTGGGTGTTCCCCTTGTTGTCCCACTGGTTGTCCTGGCAACGGGTGACCTGGCCTGTCTCACCCGTCCCCCGGACTGGGACAGGAAGGGCTGCTTCCTCCCAGTGACTCAGGCACGCTGGCCGCAGCAGGCGGAACTGGTGGCTGGAGCCCCCTCTGCCCGTGGCTGTGGGAGAGGCCCCGGGCAAGTGACCGCCCCTCCAGGAGCCGGGAGGCTCTCCTCCGGTGTGGGCAGGGAGCAGGTGGGGCTACTGCTGCTGGATGCTGAACGCCCATGGTAGCGTCTCATCCCACCCCTGCCCCCGTGGCGGGTAGTGCTGCTGAGGTCCCGGGGCAGGTGGAAAGGCCTCCGCCGCTCCATGAGTGCGTGACACACCCAGGGCCCCCCTCCATCCCTCGCCTCCTGGCCCATGGGCAGCCAGCGGTCCTGGGCGGGCCGGACTGGCCCAGCTCTGGCCCAGGGCTGCCACCCCCACATTTCCCGGGCTGCCTTCCAGCGGGAGGGGAGGCCGAGAGCGGTTGCTGTGGAGCGATGGCTTGGGAGGGGCAGTGGGACAGTCTCGCAGGAGCGGGTCTGTGCCTGGGGTCTGGGCAGCTCGCCCTCCCCTGCATCCTCCCCTCAGAGGAAGGCTCTTCGCACCCGGCCCTTCTCGGCGCAGGGGAACGGGCGCCCCTCTCCCAGATGCCAGCCTCCCTGGAGCTGGCCCTCGGCACCCGCCGCCGGCCACTCCCAGCCGCACAAGGGCCTCATTCTCTGGCAGACTGGGGAAGAAAGGCGCCTTGTCGCTGGGAAGGTGGGGGTGTCCTCCATCTTCCCTTCCCTCTGGAACAGAGGCTGCTTGTCGGGGCTCGCAGCTCGCAGCCCTCGCACTGGAGGTGAGCGGGGAAGGCGGGAGGGGCGAGGGGAGGGGAGGAATGGGGCAGGCAGCCCCTGGTCGCCCCACTGCCACCAGCTGCGGAGCTTGGCCCGCTTTCTCGGGCCGGGGCGTGGGCAGATGGTGGTCGAGAGCTTGGTCTCCTGGCGTCCTCCCTATGGAGCTGAAGGCGGGGGGCGGGGCGGGGGGCGCAGGGCCAACGCGGCCGCGCTTGTGTCCCGGCAGTGTGCCTGGGCTGCCGGAGCGGATGTGTCTCGGGCGTCCTTGTGCCCGCACTGGGTGCTGCTCCAGCCAGCAGGGCTGAGGGGCCACCGCAAGGACAGCGCAGGGTGGGCTGCTGCATGCATCCACTCTGACCTCCCGAGGCAGAAGGGGCGGTCTGCTCTGCCCCTCTGCTGGTCCGTGAGATGCGATGGCCGTGCTGCTCATGTGCCCACGTGCGCTTGCGAGGGCGCCCCGCCCCTCCAGCAGGGGCGCCAGAGAAGCAGGAGGGCGGCTGGTCTCCTGCCTTCGGGGGCTGACCCGACTCCGGCTGAATGAGGCGGCCAGAGGGCAAGGCCTGGGTGTGAGCGGGGGTGGTGTATTCAGGCCCACAACGGCTTGCTGCTTTCCCAACCCCAGGTGACGCTGTCGGGCTGCAATGTGCCGTGCACCTCTGCGCCACTCGGGGGGTCGTGCTGACGGGCTCCGTAGTTGGCCATGGAGGCTCTTGGGTCCTGGCTGTGCTGGATCTCTGGGGCCAGGAGGTTTGACCTTCTCTTTTTCTCTTGAAGGACCATCACCATGGAGTCCTTCAACCTCAGTTTGGCTCGGCCTGCCTGCCAGGCACAGATACCTGCTCAGGTCGGTTGATGTTCTAAGGGAGCGTAACTGTGGCTTGGGAGCTCATGGTGGGCGGCGGCTCTGTTGTGCTTCTCTTTATGCTGAGAGGTAGGAACTAGAAAGGTTGAACAGTGGCAAGCAAATACTGTAAATGAGTGACTTGTAAACAGAGGTGGGTGATGATCTTGAACCCAGACAGGGGAGGGGGAGGGAGGCTCGGTGCTTTTGCGGTAGGCTGGCCAGGAGCAGATGTCACCTCTCGGGCAGAAGGTGAAGACTTTCCCCGACGTCCAAGGCTCTGACTTGCTTGTTTAAAGGGCTGTCTCACTGGTGGGTTTATTATAAGCACACTGGTTTGTTTTGACATCGTTTCTTCTCGAGATGCTCTGGGAGCCAGCATGGTGCGGGGCAGATACATGGATCTCCAAAGCAGGCGGTAGTTTGCCATGCCAAACATGCTGCCAGGGCACGGCCTCTGCGCGCACTGCCCAGAAGTGACCCTGAGCCCCTTCCCGCCTCCCCTCCGGACCTTGGCTCCCCGGCCTCGGGGCTGGAGGGACGAGGCTGCCTGGCTCCTCCGCTCCACGGTTCCTATAGTCCAGCTAGGGGGATCATCCACAAATCCTTCTGGCTAATTGGCTTTTTCTGGGATCCGCTTAGACTGAGTAGCTGAAGCTGGGCTTCTGCCTGTGGCCAGGATGGCTGCACTTCTGGCCACACTGCTGCCGTTTCCAGCACCCCCCATCCTTGCTGTCCCTACGCCCTGGCCAGCCCCCCCCCCCCACAGTCCCCCTTGTGGCCAGGGGGCAGCGGGTCCCGTGCCATCAATGGCTCTCCCTCTCGCTCCTGCAGAAGGGGCTTCTGGACCTGACCGAGACGGGCAAAGGCCTGAAGGTGCAGACCGCAAAGCCGCACCTGGTGAGCCTGGGCAGCGGCCGCCTGAGCACCGCCATCACGCTCCTGCCTCTTGAGGAGGGTAAGCGCTGCGGGGGCCCCACCCCGGGGCGTCCTTTGTGCGGGGGGGGGGGCTCTGCGGGAGGCGTGGGCAGGGTGCCTCAGGGTGCAGCCGCTTTGACGCTCCCAGCTTCTAGCTTGGGTGCCAGAACAGCTTCAGCTATTGGGTAGAATAAAAAGGTGATTAAGGAGCACGGATCGACACCCTGGCACTTGAACGCTCTGCCCTTCTCTGCGCTGGCAGGGTGGGGGAGGGCTCCCGCGTGGCCCCCGGCTCTGCCTCAGCAGTGGGGCCGGGGGGGCTGGCCCGCATCCTGGCGTACCTTGCCCTGAGCTGCCCCTCCCCTTGCAGGCCGGACCGTGCTCGGCTCGGCCGCCGCGGGCGACATCGTGCTGCAAGGGGCCGGGGTGGCTCCCAAGCACTGCTTCATCGAGAACGCGCACGGGGCCCTCACACTGCACCCCTGCGGCAACCCCTGCGCCATCGACGGCCTGGCGGTCTCGCGCCCCACACGGCTTTCCCAAGGTAAGGAAGCGCTGGTCTCCGCCACAGGGGGCGGGGGGTGCCCGCTGGGCCCGGGAGGGGCCCTGCATCCAGGTGTCTCGGACTGCCTTCGGGAGCCGGGCTGTTGATGAGGGCAGAAGGAATATGCTGCCCATTCTGGGGGCCCTGCTGGGCCTTCGTCTGGGCTAGGACTGGCCCTTGGCTGCTGGCCCTTTGCTTGGTGGGCGGTGTGGTGGTCTCCCACCTCACAGCCTTTGAGGTTAGCTTGATCTCATGGAGGAGGAGGAGGAGGAGGAAGGGTTGGATGGCTCCTGGTCTTGAGGGCCATGTGCTCCCTCCAGTGCTGGCAGCAGTGTGCCCATGTACACCAGTGGCTGGGGAGCATGAGCAGAAGGGGCCGTCGCATTCTTCGCCCAGGTTGCGTGTTTTCGGCGTGCGGGTGGTTGGCCCCTGCGTGGGGGGAATGCTGCATGAGACGGACCCCACCCCCAGACTGGCGCAGTTCTTCCGAGGTCCCCGAGCACCCAGCACCCCGGACAGGCGGCCCCCAGCTGCCCCACAGGGCTGAGCCAAGTCCAAGAGGCACCTCCAGGGCACCCGAGTCCCCGCCCCTTTTGCTCCCCCATTGAGGCCGTGCTTGCTGCTCCCGGGGAAGGTGCGGTGCTGGCTGGGGCTGCTCCGGGATGCCGAAGGTGGGGTGCAGTGTCGCCTTCCTCAGGGCTGGCCTGGGACGCCCCTCCTCTGCTGTGCGCCTCTTGCTCGTTCTCGTGCGCTCTGCCCCGTGCTTCAAGGCATCAGTCCTGTCAGATTTTCCAGGGACTCCATTTCCTGCCTGACTCATCCTCCCCCTCACCCGCCACTGGAGCAGACCCTGGAAAAAAGAACCGTTGGAGGCCTTCAAAAGGAGCAGCCTCAAGGCCTCCCGAGGGCGGCCGGGGGAAATGGCCGCGCGGCCCAGCCACCCTCCCGCAGGCATGCGGCCTCTGCTGGCCTGGCCAGCCCGGAGCGCCAGACACAGATGTGCGCACGTGGATGGCTCCCCCCCCCCCCTGCAGCTCATTGGGCCACTGACCTCATACGTGGGTGGGAAGGAAACAGCCGGGAGGGGAGGGCCAGCTGCAGCTGCCGCCAGCCTCCCGAGAAGCACAGCCACTCTCTGGCAGCACTGCCAAGACTTCCTCATCCAGCGGGCAGCTGGTCTCCTCCAGGCACCTCGGACGGTGTCCTCCATGGCTGCCCCACAGGCACCTTGTTCCCTTGACTGGGGAGGGGTGGTGGGAGCCACTGAGCCTCCGGGGACTGAAGCCACAGAGGCAGAGCAGCTGGGATGCCGTGCCCGACTCCCCTAGTCCACGCGCAGGACCTTTCGACCCAGGGCCAAGGGGGAAGAGGAAAGGGATGTTGGACTGCGCTGCTGAACAGCTTCCGTCTGCCCTGGCATGCTGCCGGGGTCCTTTCCCACCTCATGCTGCTTGAGGGTCGGACTGCCAGCTCTGGCCTGCGCTTTCGCGTTCGGTACGAGTTAGTCTGGACTGTGAGCTCCGGCCCTGCAGCCACGAACCCTTGCGGGGCACTGCAGCTGCCCCCTTCCTGGCTGGGGAAGCCTCTCTCATGCCCCGCACGGTCTGGTGTTATTTACCTGAAGCGGGGCTTCCCTGTCCTTTGACAGGGTGACTTACAAAAAGCTAAAAACTGTGACAATTTTTAACAACAAGAAGATGAAGCAGCAGATGCAGATGGGGAGGATGAAAACAGTCCATGGGATTAAAGAGCACCAATGAGCTACAGAAACAGGACGAGGCTGCCCCGGAGGGGGAAAGGCACCAAGGCGGCAGGCAGGCCTTCCCGCCAGGGCTCCCCGGCTGCCACCCCCCCTGCTCTCCTGCGTGGGGTTCCGCTCTGGCCTCGCAGCACGGCCAGCTCATTTTCCCTGCAACGGCCCTGCCAGGGAGGATTCCACAAGCGACCCGGTGCATCTCCCACCTGCCTTCGCAGTGCCGCCCACACTGGCTTGTTGGGGCTCATGGTCTTGAATGCTCCCTCATCTCGCTCTCCCCAGAGGCTCAGCCGAAGCCGCTTCCTTCCCCCTCTCGCCCCAGGGGCAGCAGGGGCACTGACTGTCCCCGTGGCGCCTCTGGGCCGTGGCGAGCCGTGCGTGATGTGGCACTGTGGGGGTGTGCGGGTGTGCAGACCCCTCGCTCTGCAAAGCAACCAACGCGCAGGGGAGCCCAGAGCGGGCACAGGACTTTCCTTCGGCTCCAGGGGCGGTCCTTGCCCGCCCCCCCCACCCTGAGGAAAACCTCCCCGGGCAAGTCCCCGGAGCCCCGCGCGGCACCTCGGGGCCGCGTCTGAGCGCCCAGCCGGGAGAGTCGCTCTCCTCTCGCTTTCTCGACAGGCCTTCGGGGCGGCGGCGAGCACCGCTCTGCCCCGGAGCCGGCGACTCGCCAACGGGGGCTCCCCAACCTCGCGGGGCTCCGAGCCCGGCCCGCCGCGCTGGCTCGCCCGGC
>NW_025335427.1:337232-385981 GCF_004798865.1 Varanus komodoensis
GGGTGGTCCCGCGCAGGCCGCCGCCCCCCGTGCCCCGGGGGGGCGCTGCCCGCGGGAGACGTGGCACGCGGCGGCGGCTCTCGAGGAAGCGGGGGCGCCGCCCCCCTCGGGGCCGCCGGCGGGGGCGGAGCGAGGCGGCGTGTCCGGCCCGGCCGGTCCGGCGCAGGTTGGGCTCCGCGGGGCGGCCGGGAGCGCGGGGAGGGCGGGCCCTGCCGATCTCCCGGCCGCCTCCCCGAGAATCTTCGGTGCCCCGGGCAGGCGGCCGTCCGTCGGTCGATGCGGGCCGGCCTCGATTGACCCTTGCGAGAAGGGAGACGGCGCGGCTGGCGCTGCCTCGCTGGCGGGGCTGCCGCGGGCGCAGAAGCGCCGAGGAAGCGCCCCGTGTGCCACCCGCACCCCAGTCCGGGGGAGGTGCGCGCCCACGGCTCGCTTCCGCGGCTGCCGACCTGGGGGGCCGAGAGTGGCTTGCTGGGGAGGGGCGGCCTCGCATGAGGGGCCCGAGACGGGGCCCTGCTGGCCGCACTGCAGCTGCCGTGCCGCCTGCCGAGGTCCCCCCCCCCCCGCCACCTGTTCCGTCTCCAGCCTGACTGCGCACTTCCGCCTCTTCCCAGGACGAGGCCGGACGGCTGCCCTCTCCCCCCCGGGGCTGCTTCCCTGCTGGCTGACTGCTGGCCAGTGAGGTCCTGGCGGGCCACGAGGGACCGGCCGGGCCTGGGAGCCAGAGCCCTGCTAGAGGAGGGCCCGGCCGAGGGTGCCGGCGGGGCCTGTTTCCCTGCAGCCCAGTCAAAGCAAAGAGGCTTCCCGTGGCTCCTGAGCCGTGCCCAAGGGGGGCTCACTGTGGCCAGTGGGGGGCTGCAGTGCACCCCAAGGTCAGCCTTGGAGCCCTGGGGGGGAGGGGCTGGTCCAGGCGCAGAAGCCTCTCTGCCCTCTGGGGGCAAAAGGAGCAAGGCCGGTGGCTCAGGGATCCGCAGTAGTCTCCTCCTCTGCAGCACCTCCTGAGGTTGCCGTGCATTGCGTTTCCTTCGGTTTCCAGCCGACGGGGCTGAGCTGAGAGGGCCTCCCGCCGGAGCAGCTTCTCCTGGTCCGCAGGTGTGGGCAAGGGGCTGCAGCTCTGGAGTCGGCGTGCACGGAGGGTCAGCCCCCCACTCAGGCCCCCTTTGGCCCACTGTCGGAACGCAGTCTCTGAGGAAGAGGAGGCCCCTTCTGCCTTCCACTGTTTCTCTGTTTCTTCCCTGCCATCTTGGTCTTTTTCTTCAAAAGCAGAATGCAGAGATCTTGTCCCTTGTGGGGCAAAAGTACCGTAGGGAGAGGATTTTTAGCAGGTGGATGACTTGTTGGGGAATGGTCCAGACCGTCCCGCAGAGGCAGCCCTCCCCTCGATTCTGCAGCCTCCCTGGCGGTGAGGAGGAAGAGGGCCAGGGCAGGAGGCTTGTGTGACTGGGCCTCCTGCCCTCTGGGGAAACGGGGCTCTGGCTTCCTTCGGCTCAGGCCTGCCGCCGCCATTTCTGGATGCTGCGTGGGGCGGGGGGTGGGGCAGGCGTGCGGCAGGTGGCCAAGTGGTGGGGAGGGCGAGGCCCGTGTGGGGCCTCTGGTGCGCAGGGGTGGAGGCGAGCTGGGGCCGAGCGGGTCGTGCTTCCGGTGGGTCCAGCAGCACTCGCACAGGAGAGGGCAGGAGGCGTGAGCGGTGCGGGCGTTGCCGGTGCCTTCACCTGTGGCCACGGGCTGGGCTGGGCTGGCCCGGCCCTGGGAGGATGCCAGTCGCCCACCCCTGGCTAGGGAGCCCTCCCCTGCAGTGGCCCACCCCTGGCAGAGGGGTGGGGTGGCCCGTTCCCACGAGTCTCCTGGCGGCTCCGGCGGAAGGGCTGCTTGCTTGGGGGATCGGGGAGGCTGGCTGGCTGGCCGGCTGGCCGGCCTCCATCCCTCCCTCTGGCACGCTGTGCTGCGTCTGTGTGATGGAGCCTCCAGGAGGAGGCGCCCCCGCCGGACGGGCTCCCTCCTCTGCCGACTGTGCGGAGCTGTGCTCGGGCAGTGCTGCTTGGTGAAGGCCAGAGTGCACGGGTGCGTTCCGGGGAGGAGCAGAGCAGGGGCTGTTTATAGCAACCCTCAATTTCATTTGTTTGTTTGTTTCAGAGACGGTCGGGAAAATGGTGCCAGCACGACTTCTGTGGTTCTGGGGGCAGGAGGGTGTTTTCTCCTTAGCTGGGAGCTGGTTCTGGGTGATGTGGAGCTGCCGGCCATCCCTGGGATGTGGCCGGCGTCCGGGAAGCACAAGGCTGGTTGCGTCGTGCCTTTGGCTCCTTGTGGAGGGAGAGACTGCCCTCGCCGGTGGAGGGAAGGCTGCACCGGCCCACCCTTGCCTCGTGCGTGCTCTGCCCCAAGATGCAGGCAGAGGCCGGCTTGCCTGCCGACTGGCCAGGGGGGCTCAAGAGCCGCTCCCTGGGCGCATGGCCTGTGGCTCAGCCCCGGCTCGCCAGCCAGCACCACGCTGGGGGTGTGCAGGGTGGCTCCCCTCAGAGAGGCTGTTCACACCGCTGAGGCAGCTGGGGAGGGGGCCAACGGGCACACATGGCGACACATCCTTGGGCTTTCTGGCCCCCAACCCGGCCCGGAGCGCCTCTCGCACTGCCTGCCTGCCGCTTGCTTGGCTTTCCGCCCCGTTCCTTGGGCAGCCTCCCGGCGCTCTGCGCATCCCGGTGGGATCCAGGGATCCCTCCGGCAGCCCTGTGGGCAGGTTCCCCTGCCACGGAGATGGAGGCCCTGCAGGGCTCGGGCGGCCTGAGGAGGGGGCGTGCCCCAGGGTGCAGCGGGGGGCTCCTGTGGGTCACCACAGCTGAGGGTCACCCGCGCTGCTCAGCTCTGCAGTGCACTTAGAGGGAGCCTCCCTTGGCAGGCGGTCCCCCTCAAGCTGGTTTGCAAGCTAAGCAGCATCCAAACAGTAACGAAAAGAAATATCAGTGCTAGAGCAGCAAGTCTTGCAATGCCAGGAGGGGAAGAGGAGCAGCAACTATTTAAATTCCTCGGCTACAAAGTAGCTGAAACGACCCTGTTCCTAGCAGCCTTAATGAAAAGCAGACTCCAGCAGTGCAGTCCGAGGCCTCTCCGGGGCCGGGCGTGGCACAGCCTTGTCCGTCTGACCCCCGCAGGATGCCACGACGGAGCGGGAAGGCTTCCTGCCCCTTCTGCGGGGGGGGGGGGGGCGCCCCCGGCCCCCCCCCCCCCAGGGGCCCCCCCCCCCTCTCGCTTCCTTTCCAGGGTGCATGATCTGCCTGGGCCAGGCTACCTTCTTGCGGTTCAACCACCCGGAGGAGGCCAAGTGGATGAAGAGCATGATTCCTGCGGGGAGGCAGAGCCCGGTGCCCCTGTCCGGCCGCCCGGCAGGTGGGGGCCTCGCTGCGCAGGGGCACGAGGGCGGCTGGCGGCAGGCGGCAATGACCAGGCCGCATTGTGGGCAGATTCGGGGGCCCTGAGCACGCAGCGGGCACATGCCCCTCGGCCCTGGTGGTGCCAGGCGTGGAACACTCGCCAGCTGCCCCACGGCCCCAGGAATTCACTGGTGTGCCGCAAGCTGTGGGGCTGCCCAGAGCGGGGGGCCCAGTCTGAGTCCGGGGTATCTGGTCGGGCGGGCTTCCAGAAGGAGACAGCCTCTGTTCCTGTGGAAGGCCCGCTGACAGGCTCCGCAGAGGTGGGGCTGGGGAGCCGCCGCCGGCCTGCCCCTCATGGCCGCCTCGCCTGTTCCTCCACAGAGCCCCCGGGCCTCGTCAACGGCGGCCAGGAGACGGGCAAGGCCTCCCGGCCGAGCCACAGCGCCCTGGTCAGCTCCATCGAGCGGGACCTGCAGGACATCATGGACGCGCTGGTGCTGGAGGAGGAGGGCTGCACCCCCCGGCTGCCCCCCAGCACCGCTCTGTCACCTGAGGCTGCCTCCGGGGCACGTGGCCGGGCCGGGCGCTGCCTGCTCTCCCCGCCGCAGAGCCCGGGAGCCACCTCGGCCAGCTCCAGCTACGAGAACACCTCTCCACCCTTCTCCCCGCTCTCCTCCCCTGCCAGCAGCAGCGGCTGCACCAGCCCCTCGCCCGGCGGCCACAGCCTGGGCCCTGCCAGCCCCCCCGAGGTGCCTGTCCGCTCCTCTAGCTACCACCACGCTGTGCGGACAGCCCCTGCCGGGCCGGGCCTGGACGTGCCAAGCGGCCCCACCACATGCAGCCCCACACAAGGCACGGGGAGCCCGCGGAGGGCGAGGAGGGCCAGGCGGGAAGGGGCCCCCAGCCCCACCCCTGGCCGTGGGGCCCGTCCTTCTGGGGAGAGCCCCCTCCCCAGCCAGCATAGCTCCCCTCTGCCCACGCTGCCCGCTGGCCTGGGCGATGGACCGCCACGTGGCCCATGGGCCCAGCGGCCCAGCAGTCCACACGCGACCCCCAAGCCCCAGCCACCCCCCGCCCCACAGAGCAAGGCTGCGGCGCTGCAGGAGAGGCCCCCGAGCCCCTTCCGGGAGGGGCCGGCCAGCCCTTCGCGGCCAAGCCTGGGACGGGCCTTCCAGGCCATGGAGGCGGGAGGCCCTGGGCGCAGCCACCTGGCTGGCCGGGCCACGCAGCCCCCTGAGAGCCCCCGGCCCGTGAGGCGGCCCCCGGAGAGCATGCGGGAGCTGCCCCCGCTCAGCCCGGCCCTGTCCCGACGGGTGGTCCCGCCCGGCCCTCCACCGCAGCCCAGAGCCGGCGAGAGCCCCTCTGCCTGGCGGAGGCCACTCCTGGATGATGGCGCCGCCTCCCCTCCGTCTGGCCTGCGTGGCCGTAGCCCCTCGCCCACGGCGCTGGCGGGGGAGCCGACCCAGTGCCGGCCCGGCTGTGGCCCTGGCCTCAGCCCAGCCCCAAGCCTCGGCTCCCTCAGCCTGCCCTCCACCTCGCCCCGCCAGAGCCCGCGGGTGCAGCGGAGGCTGTCTGGGGACGCGCAGCAGCCGGGGGCCGTGCCCACACGGGAGCGCAAGCAGAGCATCTCGGAGCTCGGGGGCAGTGAGGGCGGCCTGCTGGAGTACCACCGGTGGCAGCGCCAGGAGCGTCTCCGGGAGCAGGAGATGGAGCGGCTGGTGAGTGGCCCTTGTGCCCGGGGCCCGGGGGTGGGGGAGCCGTAGGAGGTGCGGGCAGGTGGTGGTCCCGGGGGCTCGGCTGCGCTCTTCCGCATGGCCTGGGGGGAATCAGCCCGGACCATCAGGAGCGAGAGAGCCGCAAAAGCGCAGGCTGGCTCAGCAGCACCGTGACTCCCGTGGAGGATCCCGGGGATTCGAATTGAAACGGGGGCCTTTCCGTGTGAGCACCATGAGCCGAGTTAGTGTATCTGGGGGGTGCCCCTTTCTAGTACCAGCGTTTTGGGAGTTTTCTGCTTCCCGTGTGTATGGCGGGTCTCTCTCGGGCAGCCCATGGGCTGGTGGGGGCAGAACCTCTCGCTCTGCATGGGGGGCTGACCACTGGTTCTGGCAAGGCTGACCCACCTGTGTTGTGCAAGGGGGTACGGGTGGAGGGGGGCAGGGGGACTCTGCAGGTGTGGCTGGGCTGTGGGTGGGATGCTTGGGGGCAGGTTCTGCTGAGCCTGCCCTGGGGTTGGTGGCCTCATGTCCCACTCACCTGCCGAGAGACGACCGACAGAGGCAACGGCTGCCAGGGCTGCTTGCCATCCTTGCTGGCTTCGCAGCATTCCTGGGGGGCCCCGAAGCCTGCCTGGGCATCGAGTCCCGGGGCCGGCCACACGGGCAGCTGCAGCCTCTGCCCGGCTCTGCAGGGCTGCCTTTGGACGGGCCCGGCTCCTCTATGAGCCCCCAGCCCCCGTGTGCGGCAGGGAGGGTCTCTCACACACCCTGCAGGCTGGAGCGGCGGTGCCCCCCAGCAGTGGGGAGCTCTGCCTACTGCAGCTGGGTGTGCTGCTGGCGGGGCGCACCCCTTGCCCCTCACGCTGCCTCCCCGCCCTGCTGTCGGCGAGGGAAGAGGCCGTGGCACTTGGCGCGCGCTCCAACCCCCAGCCACCCGGAGGACGAGCCTGCAGGTGCCGGGCCGGTGGCGCCGAGGGGCTCGTTGCAAGGGTGCCCCCTCCGGGTGTTCAGGCAGACCCTGAGAGCTGTCGGCCTCTGCAGGTGCGGGGAGAAGGCGTGGGAGCTAGTTTGAGTTCCACAAGCCGCTCTGTGCATGCTCAGAGACTCGTTCCTTGCCAGCTGTGGCTTGATGAATGCGTGTTTGAAAGGGAGAACTCTTGCCAGAGAAGGGCCCGCTGTTTTGACAGCGAGGGGGGAGCCTCATCCCCCGGGCGGCGCGTGGCACCAGCATCTGGGCGCTGACTCATGAGCGCCGCTTGTTTGCACAGCTTGCGTGATTCAGAAATAGGCCGGGTGCGGGGGGGCCTCTCGGCCCACACCCTGTCATTAGCCGTCTCGGCCTCTCGGTCACGTGTCGGGGGGAGCGGGGCCCCTCTGCGGTGTCGGGAGGCGAGGGCGCTCCTTGCTGAGGACGCCCGGGAGGGTGTGGGCGTCAGGATGCCTGCGCGGAGGGCCATCCCGGGCGGAGCTGTGAGTACAGCAGGTGGCCCGGCGGGGGCACCCTGCCGAGCCCCTTGGGCCCCCCAGGCAGCACCGGTCCTGCACCGCCGCAGCCCGGGTCGGAACGAGCAAGCCCGGTCCTCTTGCCGCTGGGGCGGGTCTGGAGGGCAGAGCGCCAGGGCGGGTGGGCCAGGAAGCCTGCGAGGGCCAGGCAGGCGGGGGAGCCCCTTTCCACCCCCATCCCACCTTCGTGGTGGGGGCCCCGGAAGGAGGGCTCCGTCAGGGCTTGCGTTGGAGGGAGGGGTGCCCATGCTCCCGCGGGCAAGGCAGGGCAGCGGCGAGGCTGCTCCGGAGGGCCGGAAGGTCCCGGCGCACTTCCCGAGCTGTGGTTTTGTTCTGCCTCCCCACCGCCCCCACCCTGCCCTGGCCTCTGCGGGAGCCGAAGGACCTGTGGGGGCGGTGGGCTTCCTGTGGGCCAGAGCGGCCCTGCCAGCCCCTGCCGCTCCCCCCCCGCATGCGCGCTGCAGCGCCTCCCTCCCGGGCCTCAAGTGGCGACTGGCCTGGCCGGCAGCTCCGTCCCTCGGCTGCTCGCGAGAGGCTCCCTCGAGAGGCTCCTTCGGGGCTGGGCTGGGCTGGGCTGCCGTTGGGGAGAGGGCTGCCAAGCCTCCCCACCCCATATTTTTAGGCAGGCTCTGAGGATCTTCTCGGTCAGGGTGGGCTTGTAACATTTGGTGGCTGTTGAACCTCTTTTTAGATGGAGGTTAAAAAGCTGTGCTGTGTTTGTGGATGTCTTTGTGCCAGATTACTATTGTACACCTTTTAGCAAAAGCCTTTTGCTTTGCAAGGTGGCACGAGCGCATTCCTCCTGGGTTGGGCACATGCTTTCCGGTGCCCCGGAAGTCCAGGAACAAGTCCTTCCGACTTCTGGGTAGTTGGTCACCAAGCAGCAGCTCTCCATGGTTTGCTGCCCCATAGCAGGGGTGTCTCGTTTCTTCGTCGTTTCTGACTCGCGCGCTGCCTGGTCCGGTGGCATCTCCTCGGCCAGCGGTGGCCGTTGCGCCCGGTGGCCATGAGATGCAGCCGTTTGCCGCTTCCACATACTGCACTCTTGTGCTGCTCTTGCGCCGGAAAGGGTCCCCAGGCGGACATCAGCGCCGCAGAGGGGCCCTTTGAGTGCTGGCACCCGGGGCAGGAGCAGCGGTGGGCCTGCCCCCGCCCTCCCCTGCCGCAGCTCCGCGCTGCCACCCTTGGCGGGGGCTCGCCACAGGCGCCTGGGCACTCTCCCGCGGGAAGCGGGCTGCGCAGGCTTTGCTTTGGAGGTCCGTTCACCCGCATTTGTTTCCTTTGCTCTCCCGCTAGCTCAATGCTGTGCGCTGGTTCCGTCTGTCAACAGGCCCCGTGGGGATCCGCGGGTGCGGGGGAGCTCCAGGCGGCTAGGGAGGGGCTCCTGGCCAGGCGCTCGTGCCGCCAGGGCCTTGGCGTGCCGGGTGACGCCCTCGCCCCTCTCGCCCCGCAGGAGCGGCAGCGTCTGGAGACCATCCTGAGCCTGTGTGCCGAGTACACACACGGTGATGGCGAGGTGGGCTGGGGCGAGGGCACCTTCCCCGGCCTGGCAGAGCTGGCGGCCCCCCCAGCTGGGAGGAGGCCCTCCAGGGGCTCGGCCGCAGAGCAGCCAGCGGGCACCCCGGGGCCGGGGGAGCCAGCGGGCCGGGAGCGCTCGGAGGAGGAGAGTCTGAAGGAGGAGAGCAGCAGCACGGAGAGCGCCGGCCACGAGGCGAGTGGCGCTGGGTGCCGAGCTTGGGCTGGTGGGGCCGGGCGGGGGTCCCTGTAGCCCTGCGCAGTGCACCCCAGTACCCAGCGGGCCCTTGTGGGGGTGGCCACAGCCCGTGGGTCTTCCTCGGGGCGCAAGGAGGGGGCTGTGGTGGCCACAGGCTCTCCTCCACCTTCTTGCTGGGGCCAGCAGGCCCCTCGTGGGGCGATGGGGAGCAAGCTGCACAGGGGCAGTGGCGGAGCGCGGAAGGGGGTGCCCGCTGTGCAGACGGCTAACCTCTCCACAGCATGAGGAGCCACACGGCAGCAAAGCCCGGCAGGAGGCGGCCCGCCTGGAGGAGGCCCGGACCAGCTCGCTGGCCCGCATCGACCAGCTGAAGAGCCGCGCCAAGGACCTGGAGCAGCAGCTGCGGGAGACGGCCCGGGAGGTGAGGGGCGGGCGCCGGCACCGGGGCGGGACCTGTCCGTGGAGAAGGGCCGGGCCGGGCAGGGGGCCCTCACCCTGGCCCCGGCCGTACGGCCGCCTTGCGCAGGGTCCCCTCGGCGGGGTGGCAAGGGGGCCGCTGCTCCCGGGCTTGGCCCCTCGTGACGCGGCTGCTTTCTGCCTGGCCAGGCGGAGATGGAGCGGGCCCTCCTGCAGGGCGAGCGCGAGGCCGAGCTGGGCCAGCTGCAGCAGGAGCAGCGGGTGGTGCAGCACCTGCAGGAGCGCCTCTCCGCCCTCGACGCCGCCATCCGCCGGGACCGGGACCAGGTAGGTGGCGGCCGGCCTCCCGCGCCCCGGCGAGGCGGGTTGCAGGGGGCGCGCCGGAGGCCGCTCTGCCAGACCGCAAGGCGGCTCCTCTGGGTGCCCCGCCGCAGCAGGAGGCCCTGGCCTCCGCCGGCTCCCGGCCGGCCTGGGGCTGCCCCGGAGTGGCTCAGGGGCCTCTGGGCACCAGCCCCGGCCCGGCCGTGGGGCTCGGGGGGCCGGCCCTGATCCCGCCTGCTGCGCTCCTGCTCTCGGCAGCCAGCCGCCGTGCGGCGGCGTGGGGCCGTCGTCGCCGAGCCTTTCTCAAACCTTTGCTCACACCGAGCCCAAAGGAAGCACACAGCCTGCCTGCCTGGACACTAACTGCCTGCAGCACCGACCGGCTCTAACCGCCTCGCCTCTCGCTGCCCTTTCTGTGCCCCCACGCAGTGCCTGCCTCCTGCCCGCCCGCCTCCGCCCCGGGGCCGCCAGAGGGGCCGAGGCCGTCCCTGCCCAGGGGGAAAGCGGAGCCTGGCGGGTGCCCAGGCTTCCCTCCTGCAGGGGTCCTGCTCCCCGGAGGCTGCCGGCCGGGGTGGGCGCCAGCAGTCGCCTCGGCCCCTCTGCTGGCGCTGGGAGCCGTGAGGCCTGGGGTCCGGGCGTCTTGAAGCCCCCTGTGTCAGGGCTGTGTGCAGATGGGAGAGGCAGCTTGCCCTGGGCACCTGGGCTGCGCTGGGCAGCTTCGGGCCAGCCTTCGCAGGGCATGGCAGTGCCCGCTCAGGGCAGCCGCCGGGTGGAACGCAGCCTGCTTTTGCCCCACGGCACACGGCCTGCAGCGGGGTGGGGTCTCCTTCCTTGGGGGGTGAGGACTGGACAAGCTGTGTGGCCAGCCGGCCTCTGCTCCCCACAGGCAAGGGGGCAGTGGGACGGGGTTAGGAATGGGGCTCCTTTGAGGCGCTGGCCACAATTTACACCTCCCGTTTTGCAATTCCATGGATTTCATGCCAGTCTTGCATAATTCATCCTTCTCTGCTTGCTCTCGCCTCCCTGATGCTGGTTGGGCCATCATGCGGAGGAGTCCAAAAGCCGGCTGGCCGGCATGACGCTTCCCCCTGCGGTCCCGAGCGCAAGGGAGCGGCTCCTTCCAAAGGCAGAATGTTGGCGGAGAGTCCTGAGGAGGCCCTGGGACCGACCTGGCACTCTCCTGGCCGTGGGTCCGGAAGCACCCGCAGGCCCACGCGGGGCCTGGCCCGGCCTGGCCTCTGCCCGCCCGGTTCCCCCGCACGCCTGGGGCTGCCCAGAACCCGAGACCGGGCCACTCCCAACCAGCTGCAGCAGAGGCCGCTGGGCTGGCTGGGGGTGGGGGGTGGGCAGGCGGCCCCACCGGCACTGGGGCTTCCAGAACCCAGGCAGCAGCCCCAGAAGCGCCCCCTAACCTGCTTGCCCCGGTGCCCCACTAACCCCCTGCTTTGCATGGCCTGCCCTGGAGAGGCACATGCCTTCTCCCCTCCCCTCTCCTCTCCTCCCCTCTCCTCTACCCTCTTGTGTGTTTTCTCCCGGATCCAGGAGAGGGCAAAGGTTGATGCGGAAAGGAAGGCGCTCAAGAGGCTGCGGGCGCTTGATGCTGAGCTCCGGAGCCAGCTCGATAACTGCCCCGAGTCCCTGAGGGAGCAGGTGCAGGAGCAGGTGCACAGGGTCAGTGTCCCCCCTGCCTCCCGCCCAGGCAGGCAGGCAGGCGAGCCGCCGGCCCCTGGCGAGGATGGCAGGCGGGGCCGGGGCGGCCGCTCGGCAGGGCCAGCTCTCCCGCACACCCCTGCGCCAGCCGCCGGTGCCCTCGGGGGGGCTCCAGCTCCGTTGGGCCTGGCAGTGGCGGTGGCAAGGCCGCTCCCCGCAGCACCTCCTCAGTTCCCTCGGGACTGCCTCCCCCTCTGGCTGGGCATCCCCCCACTCAGGAGCTGCGTGGGGGTCTTGCATCCCCGTGCAGAGTACCTCCCAGCCACAGCCCCTGTGGGGAAAAGCACTGCGGCTTTGCACCCTGGTTCTGCTCGCCGGGTTCACCGGGGAGCACCGGCAGCTGCCTGTGGGGACCAGCGTGGCTGCAGGAGGGTCTGGCCGCCTTGCTCCAGGCGTCTCCCCAGCCAGCTGGCCAGCCCCCTTTCTCGCCCGACCAAGCGGCCAACTCGCCCGCAGGAGGCCGAGGCGCTGGAGACGGAGGCCAAGCTCTTCGAGGACCTGGAGTTCCAGCAGCTGGAGAAGGAGAGCCGCCTGGAAGAGGAGCGCGAGGCCCTCAGCCAGCAGCTGCTGCTCAGCAAAGCCGAGAGCCACTGCAGCGCGGCCCGGAGGAAGGTGAGCTGGCGGGGCCGGGGGGCCGGGGCCGGCCACATGAAGGGCTCTGGGGCGGGCAGGCTGGCCTTGGGGCGCCCGCTCAGCATCCACGCGGTCTCCCCATGCAGGAGCGCATGGCTGCCCTGGAAAGCCAGGCCCACCAGATCCGGCTGCAGGCAGCCCAGGAGGTCGACCGGCTGGGGAAGGAGAAGAGCGCCACGCTGCAGCTGCTGCAGAAGGTGATGGCTGGCGGCTGAGTCCGGGAAGCAGAGCCGGGACCGGGGGCAGGGGAGGGGGGTGGCGGCTCGCTCGGGTGGTCCATTGGCTCTGGCCACGGGCCTTCGGTGCAGAGGGCCTCCGGTGCAGCGGGCCTCCAAGGCTGCTCCACCCCCAAGAGAGGGGGGGAGACTGCGTGCGCATGCGCCAGGGTGCAGTGCACCTCTCCAGGACTGTGCCCTTCATTTTCCCGTGCAGGAGAAGGAGAATCTCCTCGCGCTGGAGAGGCGCTACCGTGCGCTCACAGGGGGCTCCGGCTTCCCCACATCTTCTGCAGCCCTTCGAGAGGTAATGCGCTCAGCCTGGAGCCGAGCTGAGCTTGGGGGACCACAGGTGTGCAGGAAGACCAGTCGTTCCCTAGAGGTCGTTGATTTGGTTTATGCCCCACTTCATCCCAAGGACTGTGCACAGATTGCCGTGGTCGGGGCAGTGGAGAGCCCCCTGCTGCCCCGGGAGCCTCCCAGCAGTGGCTTCAGCCCCTTCCCGCCCAGGCTTAGTGTGACCCCTTAGCGTGTCTCGAAGCAGCCGGCCCAGAATTTACGGTAGCTCTTTGTGAGCGTTCACAAAGTCAGGCACAAGAACAAGCGGGGGACCAAAGACAGACGCTGCCGCCCCCACCATGCAATCCAGTCGGTCAGTCTTGGAATGACCAAGCCAGATGGTGGCCGGAGGTGATCTGGCCAAGCCGCACGGCCAGCGCAGCTGTCAGTGTGCGTCCCCTGCAGATGTGCCCTCCAGAATGGGCCCTGGCTCCGATGTTCCCGCCTGGGGACGCCACATGCGGTGCAGGCTGGGATGAGGGTTTCTTGCGATCAGGCACTCCGGCTTTTGGTGGCGCAGCCTCGGGTTGTGCGGCCTTCTCGCTGCTGCAGCACACGGCCGGCTCGCGGCCGGTTCCGCTCCTCCGAGGCACCTGGGGCCGCTGCCAGCCAGGCCTCCCGCATCCTCCGCCGGCCTCTCGGGTCTCTTCTGCATGTTCAGGCACTCCGGCTGAATTCCTGCCCCCCGGGGGCCACAGCGGAGGGCCTCCCTGCCATTTGCCAAGCCTGACCTGCCTCTCCCGCCTCTCCGCTGCTTCTAGGAGTCCCTGAGGCCCTTCGCTGCATGCAGGCTGCCCAGCTGGGGCCCGGAGGCTGGCCCCCCCCCTGCTGGCCCCAAACCTCCGCCTGCTGATGAGGTACCCCCGCCCTTCCCAGCCTGACAGGGCAGCGGACAGGGACCTGACCTCCTTGTGTGGGGCAGGGTGCTTCCCCAAGAGGGACAGATCCGGCTCGCGGGCCCCGGGGAGCCATTCCCCCAGCCATGCCCAGCACTGGAGGTGGTTGTCCTGGGGTCGGGCACCGTGTTTCCCCACACCTGCCTGCATCCTGCCCGCCTGCCTGCTTCCTCTCCACCCACAGCCTTGCCTGCAGCCACTCTCCTCCACCTTGCCTTGCCTCTCGCGCAGTGTGGGCCAGCCGGCTGCAACCCACAGCAGGGAGGCGGCTGCAGGCCTGCCCCCCCCCCCCCCCGACTGCCTCTGCCAGGCTCAGCTGTCGGAGCCACTTGCCCTCCCAGCCATGGCCGACTGCGTGCCCCTCGCAGTCCCTGCCCCCATCACATGCGCTGAGGTGTGGGGTAGGAAGAGGCGCAAGGGGAAGAGGTGGGTGCTGCCCTTTCCAGCGGGGGGCGTGCGCCGAGCTTGCCCAAGGGCCCCCGCAGGCCCCCCAGGCAACCCAGCCGGCGCTCCCCGCTTCGTTGGAGGGGAATGCAGAGAGCTCCACTGCACGTGCTTGCCACACCGTGCCCGGCCGGCATCCCCCTTCTAGGGCAGGGGCTCTGGGCCCGCTGGGCGAGAGCAGCTCCGCCTGACTCGAGCCACGTGCCTCTCGTGCCCCCAGGTCTATCGCTCCAAGACAGGCAGCAGGTCTGGCAACCCCGCCTGGCCCACGGAGGGCAGCGCTCCCCATGCCCATGGCACAGCCTCTGCTCCTGGCCACCGCAGCCCCTCACCCCAGGTATGCTGGGCAGTGCTGGGTGGGCGGCCCGCACGGGTGGGCCGTCCGGGTCCGGAACCTCGCGGGCCGCCCTCCGCCGGGAGCCTCAAGCCCAGCCCTGGCCCCACGTGCTCGGCCCGGCTCGGCCCGGCTCGGCCCGGCCCGGGCAATGATGCCGCCCTCCAGAGCTCCGGCTCACCCCGCGTGTCTCCCGCAGCGCCCGCAGCTGCCGCGGAACCTGGCCTGCACCCTCCGCGACATCGAGACCAGGCGCCAGCGGGCCCTGCAGCAACAGGGTGGGTGCCGGACACGGAGAGCTCCGTGTGGTGGGGCGGGGTGGGTGGGAGTCCAGCCCCCCTGGCCGGGGGTGCCCCGGGGGGCTGGGCTGGGCTGGGCTGAGCCCGCTCTGTCCGGCATCTCCGCAGGGCAGCAGGTGATCGAGGACCAGCGGAGGCGCCTGGCCGACCTCAAGCAGAAGGCGGCGGCCGAGGCACAGTCGCAGTGGGAGGCCCTGCACGGGGGGCCGCCCCCCTTCCCCCCCTCCTGCTCCCCCCTCCTGCACCACTCCATCCTCCATCATTTCCCCCCGCGGGGGCTGGGCCCGCATCCTGACGAGCCAGAGCAGGCCTACGACACCCTCAGCCTGGAGAGCTCGGACAGCCTGGAGACCAGCCACTCCGCCTGCTCCCCGGACAACGGGTCCAGGTACCGGCTGCCAGCGCCTCCCGCGGCCCCCGAGTGCTCTAGCCCTTGGCCCGCCAGCGCCCCCCTCTCCAGGCTGCCCACCAGGGGACCCCCAGGCTCTGGGATGCGGGAGGGAGGGAGGGCACCCGCTGCCGCCCTTCGCCTTCCGCGGGGCGTGTGCTGCCGCCCCTCCCATCCATCCCTGGCGTCCACCCTTTCCTCCCCCTCCCAGGGCTCGCTCGCACAGGTCCAGGCGCCGCCTCTGCCTGGTCAGGGAAGCTGTGGGGCAGAGAGCCATGGGGGATGCTGCTGCCCCCTGCTGTGGCTGGGTGTGGGGGGGGGGCAGCTGGGCCTGGCCAGTGGCAGCAGAAGCCCTGACGGCCGATCTGCCCTGCAGCGCCAGTGGGACTGAGGCCGGGAAGATGGAGGAGATGGAGAAGATGCTGAAGGAGGCCCACGCGGAGAGATCGCGGCTGATGGAATCGCGAGTGAGCGGCACCAAGGGCCCCCCACACCGCCCCCCGCCGGCCCCCTCCCACACTGGCAGTCACGCTGCCGCCTGGGCTCAGCCCGCCCTTGAGGTGCTCTGGCTGGCTGCCTGGCCATTGAGCGGTGCCCGGGTGGCCCTTGCTTTGCTGTGGCCGGGCGGGCGCTCTCCCGAGGGGCCGCTGCCTCACCCCATGGGAAGCCTTTCCCCTTGGTGTCTTGGAGCACGTTGTTGTCACCGCGGGGAGGGGGGGTGCCCTGCTGGGGTCTGGGCCAGCTCTCCGGCCGGCGGTGGGCCATGCCGGGCATGGGCCAACCAGCGCCTTCCTGGCAGGAGCAGGAGCTGGAAGCGCGGCGCCAGGCCCTGGAGGACGAGCGGCGGCGGCGAGAGCAGCTGGAGCAGCGGCTGCAGGACGAGACGGCGCGGCGGCAGAAGCTCGTGGAGAAGGAGGTCAAGCTGCGGGAGAAGCAGTTTGCCCAGGTGGGGGGGGCACCTGCCCCGCGGGAGGTGGGCTCAGGGTCAGGGTGCTGCCGCCGCAGCTGCTACAAGCAGTGCCGGCACCCTGCGGCCTTCCAAGGCCGGCGAGTCGCGCGTTCAGGCTTGGGGTGGGGGGGGGCTGCGTCCAGCTGGACTTGCCCGTGGCCAGGGGCCCCCCTGTCGGGAGGAAGCCACCGCCTCCTGCACCAGCAGTCTTGCGTGATGCGAAGGCGGACGTGTCCAGGGACGGCGCTTGCCCGGCGCGCGTGACGCCAAGTTCGGGCTGGTGGCCCCTTCACAGCCCCGCTTGGTGGGTACGGGGGCCCTGGCGCGGTGCCCTTGGGCTTCCCGTGGCGGAGGGCGCCTCCGGCACGTGTCCTAGGAGTGCTGCTGCTCTGCCCCACAGGCCCGGCCCCTGACGCGCTACCTGCCCATCCGCAAAGAGGACTTCGACCTGCGCGTGCACATCGAGTCCTCGGGCCACAGCGTGGACACCTGCAGCCACGTCGTCCTCTCCGAGAAGACCTGCAGGGGCTACCTGGTCAAGATGGGGGGCAAGATCAAGTCCTGGAGGAAGCGCTGGTTCGTCTTTGACCGCATGCGGCGAACGCTGTCCTACTACGTGGGTAAGCCCCCCGCGTGGCTCTGGCCCAGGGTGGCACCAGTGGGCCCGCCCCGGCCTCCCCTGCAGCCCCACGCCGCGGGTGCCCGGCCAGCCCGGCCTGACCCCTTTCCTCCCGCAGACAAGCACGAGACGAAGCTGAAGGGCCTCCTCTACTTCCAGGCCATCGAGGAGGTGTATTACGACCACCTCCGGAGCGCAGCCAAGGTAAGCCCGAGGGAGAGGGGCAGCCTCCCGGGACAGGCCGGCCCCGGGCCCCCGCCCCTCACCTGCTTCTCTGCCTCTCTCCTCCTGCTCCTCCTCCTGCAGAAAAGATTCTTCTCTCTCCGTCTGGCCGCTGTAGGTACCCTCCAGTTTCTAGGCGTGCCCCCCGACGGCAGTAACCCCGGCTTGCTCTGACTCCCTCCACTAACCTGGCCTGCCTGCGTGGAGCATGCTCCTGCGTGCGCTCAGCCCATGTGGCACCGGGGCCTGAATTCGGCCGCCTGCGGCACTTCGCACGGAAGCGTAGCCCCCATTCCCATGGAAGCAGCCCCCACAGTGGGCCAGGGCTGCCGGGGGGGGGGGGGTGCGTCTTGGTGCCGGCTGCAGCCAGGCAGTGAACAGTGAGCCCGGGATGGCGGCCGTCCAGGGCCCCTCCTTTGGGGCTTGGCATGGCTCTGCCCCAGACTGCCGGTCCCAGCAGCCATAACCTGCCCTGCGCTGCCCCGCAGGCCACCCTGTGGTCCTGCAGCTCCGTTCCCTCTGCCGGCTCTCGGTCATTCCTGCCGCCCTCGGTGGAGAGGTCGCCCCGAAGCTCTTGCTGGGGAGAGGCTTGGGGGCTCTTCTGTGCGGGGAGGGACGTTCGTCCTGCGAGGGCCCCTCCTGCTTGCTGCTGCGGCGGCGTCCTGCTTGCCCGTGCCCTCCCAGGCCGGAGGTCGACCCACTCGGTGTGGGGAAAGCGGTGCCTGGGGGCCGGTGGGCGTGCTGCCAGGCGCCCGGAGCCAGCTGGTCCTTCTCTCGGCAGAGTCCCAACCCGGCTCTCACCTTCTGCGTCAAGACCCACGACCGGCTCTACTACATGGTGGCCCCCTCGGCCGAGGCCATGCGGATCTGGATGGACGTCATCGTCACGGGCGCCGAGGGCTACACCCAGTTCCTGAGCTGAGCCTGGGCAGCCGGGAGGTGGCCTGCCCCACTGCCGGAGAGCCAGCCGGAAGGGGGCGGCCGGCCTCTGCGCTCCTGACCTCCCCCCCCAAATCAGCGATGCCAAAGATGGCCCTCCCCTGGAGCGGACAGCCCCAAGTGCCCTCTGCATCCTGCCCACGCCACCCCAGCGTGGGGCAGAGGAGGGCGGAGATGCCCAGATGGTGCCCCACACCACCACGTGCCTTGGAGGGACTCCAGCCGGGGCCCCACTGTCTGCTCAGGCCGGCAGCTGCCCCGCTGCTCGCCTTGCAGCCCACACACGCTCTGGCCCCAGCCCCACGGCGCAATGGTGTCCTCTGCCTTCTGAGAAGTGCCACGCCAAAGATCGGCTCCTGCGAGCCCGGCAGTCGCAGTGGCCCGGTGCTTGGAGGGGCGGGAGCCTGGCTGGCGGAGAGCAATAAAGCCTTTTCCCAAACCTGCCCAGAGGGTTTCTTCTCCCCCCCTCCCTTCAGCTGAATGCTCCCGGCCCTTTTGAGCGCTCCGTCTTTTCCAGACCCTGGTCATCTTGCTCACTCTTCCCTGGGGGTGCCCCCCTTTCTCACCACCTGTGAAATGGGATGCCTAGGGCAGGGCAGAGCAGCCCCTTGGCTTCCGATGATCTGGGCGCTCCGCTTCTCGGGGGCCGTCTGAGGTGGCCTCTGCAGGCGCCGCTTGCGCGCCTCCCAGCCTCAAAAACACACTGGCCTTTCCCCTAACTCTGCACCATCTCCTGCTCTGCTGTGAGCTTTTGGCGTTTTACGCTTGTTCCTGTCAAATTTATACAGAGTGTTTCAGGCCACTGCCGCAGCCACCCCAGGCGCTTCTGAGCCCTGGTTCGGTCTTCAGTGCGCTCGCTATTCAGCCACTCGGTGTCATCTACAAAATTGCTGCACAGACCCTCAAAAAACTCATCCAAATATTCTGAAAATGCACTGGATGCCCCAAGGACCCCCACCCCCCGGTTGATGCAAACCATTTCCAGGCCGTTGCTGTGAATCGGCGGCTCCTGTGCAGCCGCCCTCACATCCGGGCGGAGAGGAGCCCCTGCCGGGGCTTTCGTGGTGTCAGGATGCACACCGTGGCCGGCAGTGCTGCTGCGTCCTGTGCATGCGATTATCACGAGGAGTGCTTGGTCTGGCGTGGTTTATTTGCCAACAAAGTGCACGGACACAAGAGTCAAGTCACAGCAGCCTGCCCAGCTCAGTGCCCCCAGATGCTTCTGATTTTGCATCCCATCAGCCCCAGCCGGTATTGCCGCTGCTGAGAGCCACCGTCCACCTAGCTGGCCCTTCTTTGGAGGGACAAGTTAACTCTTGGCAGCATGCATGACCTCTGCTGCCCCCGCCAGTCACGTGCCTTCTTCTGAGTCAGAAAGCCCCGGAGTTGCATCCTTGCCTTCCTGTGGTGCAGTCCTGAGGTCTCCCCGTCCCTCCACCTGCCTTGCCTCGGCGCACTCTGCTCTAGGCAGACCGGCCCAGAGGAACCCGCCAGAACCAGAGAAGGATCCGCAACCGGGTGCTCCTTTCGTTCCCACGCCTGGCACGCCAGGGAGGCAGCTGGCCATGCTCGCCACACTGCCCAGGCGGA
The DNA here is from genome assembly GCF_004798865.1 of Varanus komodoensis. Lineage (NCBI taxonomy): Eukaryota > Metazoa > Chordata > Lepidosauria > Squamata > Varanidae > Varanus > Varanus komodoensis. The sequence continues at coordinate 355,842 of NW_025335427.1, forward strand.
AGCCCTCGGCCATGGCTGGAAGGCTCCTGTGCTGCCTCGGCCCCACGGGAAGGGCGGATGCCAGCCAGTGGCCGCCTGCCTCCCTGCAATCCAGAGTCAGGCTGGGCCGGAAGGCAGTGGCTACAGCAGGGCCAGGGCCAGGCAGGTCCCGATCCAGGGCAGCATCGGAGTCACCAGAGCACCTGTGGAGGTGAGCCGGCTGCCATAGCGATCCAGCAGCTGCAGGACCACTCCGTTGGTCCAGCCGAACCCCACCTGCAAGGGAGACAGGCGGACAGGCCCCATCGCCACACCTGAGCCACTTCCCACTCCTGTCCCGGGGGGGGTGGGGAAAGCTGCCCTACCTGGACGGGATACTCCCCACCGGTGCCCGGCTCCCCGTCGCCTTCAACCACGTACTGGGAAAGAGAAGAGCAAGCGGAGTGGGAGAGGCTGCCTGATCCTCTGCCTGCCCCGGCCCAGTAGAGGCTGCAAGCCAGAAGGCCCGGCTGCCCCCGTGCAAGCAGCGAAGCGGGGCTTCCCCACCAGACCGGCTAGGTACCTTCTCAAACATGGCGTGGTGCCTCTCGTAGACGGCCAGGTTCATCCGCACCCAGCGCTGGGCCAAGGTGAAGGCCAGTTCTTGTGCCTGGGGCAGGGAGGACTTGGCCAGACCTGGCGGGCAGAAAGTGCGCTCACCCGCCGGCCTGCTGCTGGGCCAGAGCAGGCAAGGCGGGGGCCACGCGGGGCTGTGCTGGGACCAGCCCAGGTTCCCCTGGCTTGGCTCCCCAGGGGCACTCTGGGAATGCCCTTGCCCCAGAGCCCCCTCCCTCCGAGGAAGGCCAGCTGGCACCGCCCTCTGCCGCAAGACGGATCCTTACCCTCGATCACCATGTGCTGGAGTGGGGCCCAGGCGTTGGGCAGGTCCCACTGCTGGCCCGTGCGAGCCAAGGAGGCGGGCAGTCCGTTGGCGTAGGACAGTGCGGAGCTCCCCTGCGGACACACAGCCACAGTCCCAGGCACCATAGCACCCCGGAGTTGTCTCCTGGCGAGAGGCCAGGCCCTCCAGAGCCCGTGGGCCCTCGGAGCCCCCGGTGCAGCCCACGGCAGCCCCAGGCCCTAGCGGCGAGGCTTCCGACTGCCCCCACGGGACGGGGTGCTGCTCACGGCCCCAGGAAGCCCCATGGCTTCAGGTCCCTGGCGAGATGTACCCTTGCCTGCTGCCAGGGGCTACTCACAAGGAGGGCTGGCGGCAGCCATGGCACCAAGGGGCTGAGCCCGGCAGCCCTGGCTCACTCGGCTTGCTTGGAGCCTCGCAGCCGCAGTGCCTTCTGGACAGCTCTGGGGCTTCTCCAGGCTATGCCAGTGGTGGGGTGGGGGGGGGTCCCCCAGCCTGTTTCCCAGGTCTGCAGCCCTCACTTGACCTGGGAGGTTGATGTGCCCGAGCCCCTGCTTCACTGGCTGTGCCCCCGGGCAAGGCACCGTCCTGCTTTTTTCCAAAAGCACCCCCGGCACTGGCTCACGGTTCCACCAGGGTCTCTTCTCGGCAGAGGCCACTGGCTGGGGCACTCGCGAGCCCTCCGGACACCACTCACCTCGCCAGCCCACAACCGAGTCCTCCGGCCAGGGCTTGCTCAGACCGGTGGCTTCCCCAGGCTGCCAGGCACCCAGGAGCCTGCCCAGGTCGGAGGCTCCTGCCTCTCCCTCTCTCGCCCTGGCAGCAGCCTGAACGCTGGCTTGAACGCCGACGGACTCGACCCCCACGCCTCCCCGGCTGCGCCTCAGCTCCTCAGCCGCCTCCTGCCCTGCCGGGCTGGTGCCCACGCACCTGCAGGTAGCCAAGGGCCTTTTCTACCACAGCAGCGTCCACGCCACACTCGGCCCAGAGAGGGGCTACGTTGGACGGGTAGAAGGCCGTGCTCTTCCTCTGCTGCAGCAGGTCATAGTCAAACCAGCTTCCGGCCTGGTCGTCCCAAAGGACGGCCCGGATGGCAGCCACCCGCTGCTCGTGAGCTGCCTGGAAGGAGTCGGCCTTCTGGCTGTTCCCTGGAGAGGAGGGACAGTGGCTGCGGGTGTCACGGCCCCTCACCCTGTGGGCCCCACTGCACAAGCCGGCAGACTGGGCCCTCTCGGCCCTCCAGCGGTGACCTTCCCCGCTTGCGAGGCTGCCTGCAGGTGGCTGCACCCTTGGCACAGGGAGGCCCTCGCCAGGGTGCCCAGCCCCCAGACCACCCTGCCAGAGCTCCGGCGCAGGCCGCCGGTCCCTCGCCTGCCACCCACTTGCCCAGGCGCCTCACCCAGCTCCCTGTAGAAGGTGGCGAGGAGCCGCTCAACTCTGCACAGGATGGCGTTCAGGTCCACGGGCACCACCTCGCTGGCTTTGGTGTCTCTCAGCGTGGCCTGGGTGGAGCGTGGCCCCGGCAGGAACCAGCGGGAAGAGAAATCCCAGCCGGATTCCGCCGCAGTCTTCAGTTCCGCCCAGAGCGACTGCTGTGCTTCTGCAGGGAAAGGGACCGGGGTGCGGGGTAGGGTTAGGGAGGAAGTGTGGGGGAAGCAGGCGCAAAGACCCTTGCCTGCCTTCGGCATCACCCCGGAGCCTGGATTCGGGGCGTCTGGGTCCACACGTCAAACACTGCACCCCAGGCCTGGGCATGGCCAAGGGGAGCTGCGCACGGGGAGTCTCCGGTCACCACACGCCCGGCTGGAGGACGGAGTGCCTGCTCCCCGGCCGAGCCCAGCGGCGAGGTCCGGGCCCCAGTCACAGGCAGGACCCGGTGAGCCCTGCTGGGTCTCCGGCCGCCAGGGCTGCTGCACTGCTCACAGGAGCCTCGGGGGGGGGGGGGGGGAGGTCCTCACCAGCATCCAGGCCGCTCGCCAGCTGCACATCCTTCATGTACGACTCTGGCCTGGGGGGCAAGGAGGGGGCAAGAGAGGGCGGGGCTGGTGAGCACACGCCTGGAGGACCCCCTGCTCCCCGCTCTCCGGCACCTTCGCCCCTCACCTGGGCCCCCCCACCTGGACACGGTAGCGGTTCAGCTGGTACTGCTGGCCCCCAGTGGAGATGTTCACTGCCCGCTGCTGCTGCCAGAAGCGGTACTCGGCCTCCAGCAGGTGGATGTTTCTCCTGGAGAAGCAGGAGTTGGAAGCCATGGTTGAGCCCAGCCCCAAACACCGACCCGGGGCCTCCCCGTGGCTCATGGCTGTGGCACTGCCGCAGATGAGAGCGCCACGCCGGCTGGGCCATGGCGGTGCCTTTTGGGCGCTCCTGCTGCTAATTCAGCAGGAGGCGCACCTCCCGTCTCCCTTCCAGGAGGATGAACGAGCCTCTCCCCCCGGGCTCCCCAGCGTGACGTCCACGGGCAACGCTGGCGCCTCTCCTGGGTTCCAGGGAGAGGCTTGGAATTCAGGAGTCGGCCAGGCTGCTTCCTTCCAGTTTCACCCACTCGGTTCCCACGAAATGCCTGGTGTGGGTCTGGCCATGCCCACCAGGCAGCCATTTAGTGAGAGTGCCCACAAGGCACAAGATGCAGATGTGTCCCCGCATCCATGCAGGCCTTGGCCCACCAGAGTTCGGGCACAGCTTTTTGCTTTGGCGGTGCAAAGGGAGAATTGGGGCCCACCTCAGGAAACTGGTACTGTTTGTGTGTTTCAAGTAGCTCTCCATCATCAGGGTGAGGAAGGGCGGCTGGCTCCGGCGCTCGTAGTAGACGCGGCCCCCATTCGGGATGTGTCCAAACCTGTCATGGAGGAGAAACACTGGCCCGGTGAGCATGTGGCACAGCCCATATCCTGGCCGTTCCACCAGGACCTGAGGCCTTGCACATCCCCGGGTGGCGAGCGGCATGTTTGCCCCGCAAGGCACGCCAGCCTGTGCGCCATGGGCTCAGGCCCAGCCATCCCGTGGCGCAGCCCTGCCTCCGCCCGCTCAGCCTTCGCTCCATGCTCCATCTCCTTCGCCACACTTGCACAGTCTGGTCCTGGCCCGGCTCCCGGCTTCACCAGCACCGTGTGTGCATCCAGCCCTCCCTGGTTTGGGGATCCTGGCGCCCCTTTGCTTCGGGCCCCGACCTCGCTAGCAGCACCCACCTCTGCGGCTGGGCCAGGCCTTCCGGCCTCAGCCCGGGCGCCTGACACCATGGAACGGCCAGTCAGTGCCGGCCCAGGCAGGAACGCGAGCCACACACCCCTTCCCTCCGGGAGGCCGGGCTTCCGCCTGCGCTTCCCCTGGAGCCCCCTTGCGCTTCCCCAGGGAACTCTTACTTCTCCACCAGGAAGAGGAAGTTCTGGATCATGCCCTCGGCGGTGGCTGCCATGCCCGAGAGCAGCAGGCCCTCGATGATCCAGAAGGAATCCCTAGAGGGAAAGTCACAGACTGAGTCTCCCCTCCCCCTGAGCGGGGGGGGTGGGCTGGCAAGAGACAGTGCCCGCGGGCTCCCTGGAAGATGCCGCTGTGCAGGCCAGAGCCTCTGGCTGCTCGGAGAGCCTCTCACCAGTAGTAGTATTCCAGGAACCGCCCTCCAGGAACTATCAGCGGGTTTGGCACGTAGATCAGGGAATGCCGCTCTGGGTTGGTTTGGACGTCTGGCTTGATCTGGAAGGCAAACACGGCCTGGCTGTGCCCCTTTGCTGGGACATGCCAGAGAACCCCCCCACCCTGGTGCCATGTAGGAATTACCTGCCTGCCCAGCTGCTTCCACTTGGAAATCAGCTCCTGTGCCCAGAATCGCAGCTTCTCGTCCAGGATCCTCTGGAGAAGAGGAGGGCTGGAAAAGCAGCAGGCCCACGGGCATCAGTGCGGGGGGGGGCAGGGGGGCTAAGCAGTCCCTCCGTCTCCTTGAGCTGAGCAGGGCAAGGGGCGCTGTTCCTCCGGGGGGTGCACTTGTGGGCACCAGCAAGGAGCGTTTCCCGAGGTTCAGGCGGGCCTTGGAATGGCGGGGTGGGGGCATGCCAGCAAGGGGGGGGGGGGGGGGGGGGGGGATCTCTGCAACACTCATCGGGATGCGTCATCGGCTGCTTTGCAGCAAATGCTTTTGCAAAGGCAATCAATCAATAAAGCCACAGTGCAAAGACAAGAAGGCAGATCTAGATGCTCATAAAACGCCGGCATAACCACAGCCGCTCCGCAAGGCCTCCGCGAGCAGGGCAGGCTTCCTCTGGCGTCCGAGGGAAAGAATGGGGGGGGAGGGGGCTTCTCCTGCCACCACCGCCTAAGAAAAGGGCAGCGCAGAAGCAGCTTCCACGGAGGCAGCCCACCCTGCCAGGCTGGAAGTCCCCAAGTACCAGCCACAGGAGAACCAGGGCGGTGGGGAGGAGGGTCCCGCTGGCCAAATGCCGGGTGGAAGGGGGTCCCGCTGGCCAAATGCCACCTCCAGTTCTGGGGAGTCTCAAAAGGAATGCCTGTCTCCATGTGTCCCCACCAGGCCACTCCGCTCATCCATGGAGCCCCTCCTTTGTGAACCCCCTACATGAGGACCTGGCGAGGGAAAGGGCCTTCTCGGTCACCCCACCTCACCCCTGGAATGCTCTTCCGAGGACGTGCGTCTGGCACCCCCTTTATCTTGCTTGCTGCGCCAGGAGTTTTTTTATTTAGTATCTGTTATTAGATTGGATTATTGGTTTGCTGATGGTTTATTGTTTTATTGTTTTATTGGTTGTCATTGTTACATTGCTCCTGTTCCTAGTTAGATCGTTGTATTTATACTGTATTTTAACTCTGTTGTTTTATGGATTGTTTGTTATTGGCGCGTGTGTGCCTGTGCGTATAGCGCAGATCCTCTGGCTATGGGGCAGCATACACATGCGACAAATAGAGAGTGTGCCATGCACACCACTGCCGGGGAACAGGGGTGTGAGGGTGCTGCGCCCTCACGCGCTTTGCAGAGGGATCTAGTTCGCCACCTCTGGAGGCCGGGGCTTGCCTAAGCCGGCACGGCTCTTCCGGGAGCCTGGCACTCCCCGCTGAGGGAGCAGCGCCGCACTGCTTGGCGGCAGCGCTCAGACACACCGGGCTGGCACAGGCGCCCTCCCGTTTGCAGGACTGCTGAGGGGCTGTAAGGGCCGCTGCATGGGGCCTGTCGCCCGTTCTGCCCAAGAGCCGCTGCCAGACTGTGCTCCAGCACTACCCCCACACAGGCACACCAGCGTCCCAGCCGGGGTTGGCACTCCGGGGAGGCTCTGCCTCTCCGGGGCTGCCCCGTCCCTGGCCCACCCCACTTTCCTCAGCCACCCACTGCTTGGCAAGCCCCTCCACACCTCCTCCCCAAACCCAACAAGCTGAAAAGCAGCTCCAGAGGCGCCAGTCTCCGCTGGAAGGCTCCCTGAGTGAGGCATCGGCATGAGGTGAGCGAGCAGGAGCCTCAAGCTGAGCTGCGCAGGCGCAGGCGCAGGCGCCGGCCCTGCTCCCTGCTCCCTGGCGGCAAGCCCCGTCCACTGCCGGGCTTGGGCCCCGGGCGACTCTCCGGGCTGCGCGAGGACGGCCCCTTCTGGCGGGAGGTGCCCCGCCATGCCCTAGCCTCCCCTGCGAGTGGGAAGGGGGCGAGGGCGGGAGGCAAGCCGTACCTGCTGGTCCAATCTGGGGGCTCCCAAGCCTGCAGCTCCTGCCCCGGAGGGAAGAAGTGGGCCTCCACGAACGCAGCCAGCTGCTGCCTTGACAGGGCCCCCCCGCCAGGCGTTGCGTTCACCAGCTGCTGGAACTGCCCCAGGACCTCCTCTGCCAAGAAGGGGAAGCGGTCAGAGCAAAGGCTGGCCCAGGCCAGGCCGGGCCCGTGTGGCTGATGCCTGGCTTCCCGCAGGAGGCTCTGCTCTCGGCATTGCACAGGGGCATTTTTCGCGCAGTGCAAGCAAGCAGTCAGTGCTGCTGCTGTGGCTCAGCCAGACCCGAGAAGGGGGCTTTCCCTGGACACCCCCCCACACGCCCCCATGCCTCGGCTGGCGTCTCATGGGGCAGGCATCTTCCAAGACATGGCTGTGCCGGGCTGGCCAAGCGTGATGCGAGCCAGCCAGTTCCCATGGCCATGGGCACGGAAGGGTCCAGCCTGCTGCAGGCCTGGTCCAGGGAAGGGGGCAGCCCCGCTGGAGCGCTCCTCCAAGGAGCGTGCCGGGGCCAGTGCACTTGCAGTTCACTCACCCGGCTTGGCCCGGAGTGGCATGTCCACGAAGTGCTTGTCATCCGTGAAGAGCTGGGCCTGCTGGACCTGCCGGAGGAGCTCCCCGGTGCAGTAGATCTGGCTGGAGATGAGCAAGCCGAGCGGGGTTGGGGCTGCCCGGCTGGGCCAGCAGCAGCTTCTCTTCCAGCTGAGGCGGGACAGAGCCAGCGCCGCAGCTCACCCTGCGGACTCGCAGTCCCCCTTTCTTTGCCCCTTTTCTGCACTCTCCACCCACCTCCTCTCCCCAGTTTCTTGTGCTCTTACTCCCTGGCTCGCCAGCCGGTCCTCCGAGCAGTGGCAATGGCCTTCTATTCTGCAGCTAACCGGATTGGGTCACCCCTGCTTACTGCAGCCGCCAGGGAGAGATTTGGGGCGGGCCACCATCCTTGCGTTCTGCTTGTCCGTGAAATGGGGAGATTATCCATCCTCCTGGCCAAGACTCATGTGGCCACAGGGTCACCTCTGATGCCATACAGCACCGTGCGATGTGGACGCACTCTGTGCTTTGACTGGGGGCTCCCAGACACCGTCCCGAGGCCTGACAGCACAAGCTTGTGCACAAAACACACCACCATTCACCTACTATTGTATGTTTACGATTTCATTCTTTTAACTGTTTTATGCTGTTCCATTGCCTGAGCCGCCAAGGGAGGTCATTCTGGCAGTTACCAGTGGCAGATAAATATGTGAATGAATGAATGAATGAATGAGAGCAAAGCAGCCTATGAAGAGTTGGGCCTGCACATGCCCAGATTTCACCCCACACATCTTTCTCATAGTTCTGCAGCAACTTCCAAAGCAATGCTTCCCTCCTGCCGCTGCACAGACATGCAGCTTTGCTCTGGAGCAGGAGGGACAGTCACTTGGAAATGGGCTTGCAGATCCTTTTCACATCCAGTTTTTACAAGTGTTGCACAATTGATGCACATTTGACTTTCCAGGTTATCAAAGAACACTGCCCAGGCCACCTGCGCCCTGAGATGCGCAATGAGAGAAGCAACAGGGAATTGGGAGCGCAGGGCTGTGACGGTCGGGGTGGAGGGTCTCTCCAGAAAGCTGGGGAGGGGAGGGGTGTCACACAATAGTTGCGGGGGGCAGTAAGCGTGAGTGGGCAAGGGAGGACCTCTGTGCCGTGCCCGTGTGCCCCGAGTGGTGAGAGGTGCCCGGCTTTGGCAGAGGAACACAGCATCAATGCGAGCGCACCGGGGAGAGCGAGCCAAGGCTAGGGAGAAGGCCTGCAGCAGTCTGGGCAAGAGAGGCGGCCATGCGCCAGGTTTGGCCAGTGGCAGGCGGCTTGCCCCACTCAGCCTCAGGCCTGCCAGGCCGTTATGCAACCAGCCGCCTCTGCTCCTGGGCGAGGGCACCAGAGCTTGCGGAGTGCAGAGCTGAGGAAATGGGCACAGTAAGTAGAGGGACATGCCCAGTGTTGCTGTTTCTCCCACTCAGTTGGGAGCAAAGGTTAAACCCGAGACCTCCGCTTCAGACCATGAAGCCGCCGGGCCCATTCTCCCTCCCTCACACATACACCTCAAGCCCGAGTTGGCCCTTCGGCTTCATCCTCCCCCTCCTCCAAAGGGTGTCAAGTGCAGACCTTGGCCAGCACCAGCCTCTTTTTCTCTTAGGCCTATTTGGTGGGCGGGGGAAGCACCCCAGGCCAAGCTTCCCCACGGACCTCAGGGCCGAGCCAGGGCACAATCCCGGGTTGGCCACTCAACAGCGGTGACTAGCTCAACAGCGGCCACCGCAGCTGCTGGGTCCCGTAGGGCATGGCCTTTCCCATCCTCATCTCATCGCCCAGCCACTGAACTCACCTATCACAGGGCGGAGGGAGCCTGGCCGCCCCTGCTGTCTGCCTGGGCCACGCCAGGCCGAGGGCCAGAAGGACCCAGCAGGCTAGAGCAGGCATCCTGACTGTGGAGCAGCGGCGGAACGAATGCCATCTCCGAGGCGCCCTTGCCATGGCAGTGCAGCGATGCAAGTCCACAGGGCCAAGGCCGTGCTGGGGCGGGCAGAGGGGGCAGTGCCAGCAGCTGCCTTTGGACGCCGCTTCACAGGCGGCAGGCAGACATGGGAAGGGCTGGGATCCAGTCCTGCCTGCGAGCAGCTGACTCAGCAGCAGCTACCAAAGTCCTCTCTTTGCTCCACTGATTCCCGTGTCCCAGATAGGGTCCTGCACGTGGGGTTTAACAGTCCCCACCCGTCCCCTGGCCGCTTTCCTCCTTGCTCCTTGGAGGGTGGCTGCGGGTCCTTCCTCTGTAGATGGGCCATGAAAGGAGGCAGCACTGCCCACCTGCCGCCACCCCGAACTTGCCAAGCAGAGGCAGGCCCACGTCTCCCAGCTGAACCGAGCTGGAGTGCAGCAGCAGCAGCGGGAGGCTCTCAGGACGAGGCACAACACTGGGGAGTCGGGGGGGGGGGGAAGGGCCCCTCTTGCTTGCTCAGAGGCGCCCGCGGGCACAACGCTCAGTCCAACTGCCACGGAAGCCCCAGCATACCACCCTCCAGACAGCAAAAAAAGCACCAAACAGGTTCAAGTCCCAGTGAGCTTTTATTGAGCTAATTTTCTCTTAAAAAGCAAGTCAGGATTTTACCATTCATCGCTCCTCCCTCTGGCCCCAGTACGGTCAAGCCATTCATTACATACTTGTGTACACCAACAAACAGTGAACCAAAAACAGCTCTGCTGGACATTTGCCCATTACCAGTTCAAAAATACTTCCCTCCCCCACCCCCCTTTTCCAAATTCTAGTCCCCACTGTTCACAGTGAACATGGCCTGGACTGAGGACCAATGAAACACAACGTTGCTTGATTTGAACACAAAAAGGGTACCCTTTCTAAATCTTCCAGTTCGTTTCAATAAAGGGAATTTTGACTACTTTTTCTTCCAGATGCCCCAACCCCCACCCCACAATTCCTGGTTAAAATACAGCTAAGCTGTATCTTAGCATACCCAGCCCCACCCCACCCGCCTCCCAAATCACCTGCGCAGGACTCCAGAATGCCACTGGCACACAGGAGGCGCAGACAACGGCAGAGGGAGAGCAGGGCATCTGGCGCGCGTCCTCCCAGCCCGGGGACGCGAAGCGGTGCAGCACTCGCCCCGGTGGGGTTGGCGCTCCGGATGCCGCCTGTGCACCACCGCCGTGCTCAGGCTGGCCGAGCCAGAGGCCTGCGAGCGCCAGCAGCACAGGTCAGCCTGCTGCTGGGACCAGCCTGTGGCACGCTGGGAAGCCACACGCCGCGGTGCCTCCCTCTGCAGCCCCAGCACTTGAGTCCTGCGCAGGCAACCCCACCCTTAAAATAAAGTCTGAATGAGATGCTCGAGATTAGCACATCTGGCTTTGTGTCGTGCCTCTGTGATTTCAGGCAGCCCCAGCAACAGACACAAACACAGAGGGCGAAGGAAAGATGCTCCCATCTCATTCTGGAGAAATTAAAAAGTGACCTACCATGAACCCACCCCCCACCCACCCCAGGCAATCTCTGGCAAGTAGAGGACATTGTAGGACGGGGCACTGAGGCAGGCATCTCGCGCCTGGCCTCGCTTCTGGCCGGGAGCCACCTGGCCCAGATGGAGTCTCCCGACACACACCAGGGGCCGGGCCAGGCCAGGCGCAAGATGCCTCAGCGGCCAGTCTCCCCTACGGTAACAGCTGCATTCCATGGAGATGTCGCTGGCAAGCTATCTTGGTGAGCAAGAATCCAAAATCTACAGTTTGTTTCAGAGGAAGAAGGGGGGGAAAAACAGACTGGGGGTTGCCCAGTCTTCACCTGGAGCATCTTTCCGTTTCTAGATCCCTCCCTTTGCTGGAGAGAGAATGCTACCAACCAACATCGGGTGGCTTTCTGACCCAACAAAAGCCACCCAAACATGGCGCTCAAGAATCTAGGCAAATACCGTTCTTGGTTCGGCAGCCACATTTAGATAATACTTTCCATTAAAAATGCTGTGCTTCTAGAGTGACTGGATGAGCATGGCATGGGGCAGAGCTGCCAGCCCAACACATGGCACCACGTCAGGTGTGCATGCTCTTGTCGGATTTCAGGCGTCTGCACACTTGTCAACTTTGCACTAAAACGCTCCTGCCTCCTCTGCTGGGAAGACAAAACTGGCTGCATCAGAAGAGCAAGATTTTGCTTTTGGTCAGAATTTCCCACCCACAAAACCTTCCCTACCCCCAGAGAATACTCGCCTATCTGGTGCAGCCTCAGTCAAGTCTCCAGCAATGGAGCAGAACTTTAGTGCAGCTTCTGCTACGTTACTGTGGCATTACTTAAACAAAACATTTTCGCTTTGAAAGGGCTGCCAGGAGGCAACTGGCTCTAGCACAGGTCTCTGAACAGTGGGCTGGGTAAAGCGGTCATTTCCAATTTCAATGTAGGGAGAAATCAGGATAACTCAGCTCTGAAAGCAGAATGGTGCCACAAGTGCTGTTTTCTGAGCATGTGGTGCCTGGAAGAGGGCCTGCGCTCACTCGGGTGCCTCCTGGCAGCTGCTGCTGGTCAGGCTGGAAGGGAATTCCTAAGAAGTTTACAGGCTGAGTTGTCTCACTCCTTTTGCCTGCAGATGAGGCCAAACATCAAGCATATTGGGAGGGGCACAATTAAAAGCAACACTACCTGGACCTAAACCACGTGCCTCCCCTATCCAAGGCGAGCAGAACACCCGCAGCAGAGACAACCGCGCGGCCGGCTTGCCCGTGAGCTGCCCCGGAGTCTCGCGGCACATGGCCTCGAGGCATCGTGACAACCAAGTTGCGGGAGGCGACCCAGTGCAGGAGAACGCCAGACCCATGGCCAGTGGGGTTTGCTCGCTGTCGCCCCACATGCAAACTCAGTACGTCCTGTTCTGCCTCGCCCATGGCAAGCAAGGGGTTTGCCCCTGCAACAGCACCCGCTCCCTCCGTGGAGTTTGGGAGGGGACTCCAATGGTGCCTTACAAAGGCTCCCTCTGCACTCCTGCCCCACACCCAGATTTCTTCCAAGTCTGACCTACCAAGCGGTCGGAAGTTGTAGCACTTGGCACAGGGAAGCGTTGCAAAAAACTGAGCCCCTCTCACCTTTAGCTGCTGTCAAGATCGATCTATAATCCCTTTAACCCCAGCAAACTTCATCAAAAACAAGGAAAAAAGGGAAAAGAAAGTTATATATGAACCCATAACAGAAAAACACATATTTACAGAGTCTATACAAGTATACACATCCAATTTTCTGTGGAACACACCAGAAAGGAAGGACTGCCACGGCTCCGAGACAAGTCTGCCTCGCAAGTGCTGCGACCACCGACGAGGACTCACGGCAGCCAGTCTGTAGCGCTCTGTGCGAGCGCACGGGTTCCTCGGGTGCCTCCTGCTGCAGGTCGGCGGCAAGTGGTTCTTTTCCGCGGGAGTGCAGAAGTTGCACTCAAATCAACCCAGGTGGTCCAGGTTGTTTCATTTAAATACAAGTATTTACAGAGTGGGTGAACTGCACCTGCATCTCAACTCCTCCATTAAACAAGAAAAAGGTTAAACAGAAAGGTATTACTGACAAGCGTCACCTCCCGGCCCAGCTTGTGTGCAAGAGAGGAGGGGAGTGGAGGTGGGGAGAGAGACTTTGACCTGAACCAAAATGAGTCCTTGGGCTGTATCTGAAAGGTGATATTCTGAATGGTCTCATAGCATAAGGCACTTTGCACAAATAAGTAACAAGCTCTTTAGCTTAAAAGACAGATGAGGAGCCGGGGGAAGTTGAAATGCACTCAGTCAGGTGGCTGTGGGTGAATCTGAAATCGCAGTCAAGCTTGAGTTAGGGAGTCTTCTCTTTTCAGAGTTCTTCTTCTCCACCACAAAGAAAGAAATTAAAACCAGCAGTTAGTGCAACTAATGTTCAGTCAGCACACAGTGCAAACACGTAGGAAAACAAAGGTATTTCCTTCCTATCTTCTGCTTTCATCCTCACAGCCAAATATTTAAAAAAAGAAAAGAAAGAAAGAAAAAAAATAGCTCTTTAATCTTCATAGCTCCAAAACAAAAAGATGGAAACCCCACAGAGAGAAGGGCGTCCCCAAAGAAACGGCGTATCACATGTCCAGATCAAAGGGCTTCAGCTTGCATGATAAGCAAAGCCTGGAAAGGAGGAAAAACACTCATCAGAATCAAGGAAGGGGCAAAAAACAGCAAGCGGCGGACCACGGCTTTCCAGGTGACGCGAACGCCGCAGCTGCAGACGAAGTGAGGGCTCAGCAACCCTTGCGAATCCCACGACCCACTTCAAGGTTATGCAACCACCCCAAACTGTGTGATGTGCACATCTGGCGAGTGTGACGTCTGTGGCCAGCACAACACTGGACAGTCGATATTCATGCCACCATATACTCAAAGCGGGCGGTGGAGGAGGGTGGCGGAGCCACGCCAGAGCCCAGGCAGCCAGCAGCGCTGCTCCCGCAAGCCCACACACAACAGCTCCCGAGCGGCCAGCACTTCTCCTGGATCCTCCCCGCTCCTCCGCGTTTAGAGACTTGCCTTTCACTGCCTCTCTGACTGAACTGCTCTACTGTTTCTTCTCTTTGCTCCTCCTTTTACATAAATACTTGTCAGCAAGCACTGGCTTTTCACTGCCATTTTTATGTCAAGTGCTATGCTTTTTGCCATGTTTTTGGCGAAGAGTTATTTTAAAACCATATATTGGACTCCTTATACCTATAAAAGCCAAGTTCAAAATTTTCCAGATGGCACAATGGTGCTTTAGCTAGACTGAATGGTTCTCGCATGTGCAACCTCAGGGTAAAAAGAAAAAAAAAAAAGGCCTCTAGTCCACATACAATGGTTCCTCATTCCAACTACTTGTTGATCAAAGTTTGAATGCTGCAGCGATAATGCCATGGCACAGTATTCTGTTCAAGGCAAAATGGTTGTCTGCTTATTAATTTTACAGCTTTTGAGCCAATAAATACCTGTGACAAATACCTATGAACATAATACCTTTGACCTATTCCTCCCCACAAAGTCTGGTAGGAACACAGGCACCCCCGTCACGCATGGAGAACTACGTATGCGCAGACTGCCCAACAACATGAAAACACCCAAGATGCCAGTAAGGGATTCCTTGTCTTCTCTTTCCCTTGATGTAAGGACTACCTTCTCGGCTAAGGCTGAACAACTTCAGAATATTTGAGGGAAAGGAACACGCAACCAATTACAATGATCAAGCAGTTGTACTGGAAGAATCTGGCCAGAGCCAGGGGGCAAGTAAGCACAGGAGGAGAAGCCAAGGTGAAATCACAGCCATAGAAGAGTAGAGTTGGAAGGGGCCACAATCTTACCACTGTGGCTTTGTTGTGTCCTCCAGAAATAGCCTGGTGTGGTAGGATTAGTTTTCTTAAGCCACAGAGAGTAGCTACAGTCTGATCACAGGTTTCAAAATGCATCACTGTGGCTTCTCTGGTCATTCAGACCCAGAATCACCATTTTACCATTGCTGGTATGGAAACATAATAGACTATGCTGGCAAGAATGGTTGCAGGAATTGCCACTTCTAGCCTTCAATCTCTAATGCTCTCAACTCTCTAGCTACAGATGCACTGTTGCTCATTTTATTCCCAATGGCCAAGCAATGTATCCGTCTCTGTTTACTTTTAGAAAGAGAGACAGCACGAAAACGCAGAGAGAGAGAAGGGAGAATTGCAGTGAAACCATTAATTTCCATTTACTAGAAATCTCTGTGGTGGTTGGTGTGGCTGAGAACTGCACCAGGCATGCAGGCACACTCAGGAGCGGGAAGGGAGAACCCACTTCAGGGCTGCAGTGGAAGCTGGAGAGAGAAGTCACCGAAATCTGTAGTCCAGATCAGAGAGAAGATGGGGATTGTTCTGTGGGGCCTTCCAGGATGTGAGACAAGTCTGGGAAGATGGGGTGGGGAATCACATGAGCACCTGACTGCTCAGCTCAGGCAAGACTTGAGGAAGCTGTGCAGGAGTGTTTACCATACCATGTGATCCCAGCCACCATGCCAGCACTGAAAGCTCAGTGGATGCCTTCAACTGAAGAGAAGTACCACCTCCTCCATGTGCCAAGAGGGAAGGCCCTGTCTGCCGGAAGAACCATTACTTTCCCCAAGACCTGCCTCGCAGAACGTGCCTCATTCTTTTGCATTATCTCAGCCTTATTTTCGCTGGCTGCCCCATGATCCATTTGCACAGGTTACGGGGTACGGCACGTTTGGCCTGCATCTTGGGAACACTCACCCCAAGAGCCGCCAAGCAGACATCCAGCTCCAGCTGGCAACCCTCCAAGATCGACATCTCTAGAAGTCACAGGGTGCCTCACGACCAAGCAACACCCCCTAATCTGGTCTCGCCAACACTCAGCCAGCGGCTGAGGCCTACAAAAGGCAAGGAGCGGCAACAGAGCTCCTCACCTGCTGCCAGCCCTGTTCAAAGGGCGCTTGCACAGAACACCATTTAGGGTGCGGCATCAAGCTCTGCAGGGAAAAGGCGCCTCCATGACATCCTGAACAGCAAACCAGCTGAAAGTGGGCCAGGCAGAACGATGATCATAGCTGGCCACGGAACTGGACTCAGAGGCACCTTCTCACACTGGAGAGAGGCAATGGATGCGATGCTGGGGGGCTCAGTCTTGGGACCAGCACTCTTCAACATTTTTATCAATGACTTGGATGAAGAGGTGCAGAGAATGCTAATCAAATTTGCAGGTGACACAAGATTGGGTGGAAAACAACAGAATGAAATTTAATAGGGATAAATGCTAAGTTCTACACATGAGAAAAGGGAACCAAATGCAGAGTTACAAGATGGAGGACACTTGGCTCAACAATGCCGCACACAAGCAGCAGCTCAGACTTGTTGCAGGTTGTAGGGTGAATATGAGTCAACCATGTGATGTGGCTGCAAAAAAGAGTTAATGCTACTTTGGGCTGCATTAGTGGAAATACAGCTTCCAAACAGCCTGATGAACCGGTTCCCCTCGATTCAGCACTAGCTAGGCCTCTTTGGGGCTCGGTGACCCGGTCTGGGCATCACACTTCAAGAATGATGAAGAAATGCTCAAAAAAGTTCAGAGGAGGGCAAGGAAAACCATCAGGCAGCTCAAAACAAAACCTCAGGTGGGAAGATGGAAAGAACTGGGCATGCTTAGCGCTGAGAAGACTGAGGGGAGATGTGGCAGCCCTTCACTGGAAAGCCTGTTGCACGGCGGGGGCTGGGAGCGCTCCTAAGCACCCAGGAGTGCAGGATACAGGACGAGGGGCTCAAGTGCAAGAGGCCAGGCTCGGGCTAGGCACTGGGAACCTCTTCCCGACTGCGGGAGCAGTGCAGCAGTGGAGCTTGTGACCCGGGGGGGCGGGGGCTCTCCCACCCCGGAGGCATGCAAGAGGCCGTTGGGACAATTCTCCGAGAGGCACGGCTGAACCTGGAGTCCGGCGCTGGTGGCGGCACTGGGCCCAATGGCCTTCTCGGCCCCCGCCCGCCCACGTGCGGCCGCTCTGCGCGACTGGCGGATGGCCCAGGGAGCCCGCTTCTCCCCCCGGGGCCCAGGTCAGATACCTACGCAGCGGTTATGGTTTCTCATCATCTACAGGCTCGCTGTGGTATTCTGCCACATACAGGCTCTTGTCAATGTTACTGGGGATGGGCTTGATTTCTGTACCCAGCTGCTCTTCAATACTTTTCAGGTTGAATCGATCATCATAGGTGATCAAGTTGATGGCGAGGCCGAGATGGCCGAATCGACCTTCAAGGAGAGAGAAACAGCTGAGGTCAGATAAGGCGACCGGACAACTTCTTCTGCGTGGCTACATCTGGCTGGCGTGCTACCGGAAAGCTCTGAACACCAGCGTGAGAGACAGTCCTGCCAGCTCTCCCTGCCTGCCCAGCCATAATGGCCGCACTGTCAGGTTTCACATCCCTCTTGTGGGTATTGCAAACTTTTGAAAAAGCTTTAAAAAATGTGGCATTTTGACCTATAGGAAGAATGCTGAGAAAAAACCCTTATAATTTGATCTGTCATAAAATTAAGTTACACACTGCTTTTCTTCAGTTCAAAAGCAGGCTACAAATATCACAGAAAACAAAGCAAGACAGATTCGCACATTCCCCTGAAAAGCCCGCCTGAGTAGTCAAGCGCTGACGTCCAGTTTGTGGGTTTCCGACGGCAGTCTGGTTGGACGCCTTGTAAAAGGAATCCTGGAGAGGCCCCCTTGGCTCTGATCGAGCTGCAGGGCCTTCCTTTGTGTTCATAACCCCTATAGAGCCCTGTTCTGAGGACCCGAGACAACTCCTGCCCATACTTCACCCTTGCCGCCACACTGGAAAAAGTGCCAACCCCAAGTGCACCTGGGTAGTGCAGTATAAAGGGAGTGGGGCTAAGCTGGGCTTCCCTAGTGCACTGCACTAAGCTCAGGACCAGCCTGGGAGCATGTGCCTGCCACAGAGACCAGTTCTCTGCCAAGCAGCTCGCAGAGAGAGGAGCTGTGACTGCAGCAACTGAGTCTTCTGGACAGTTTTCAGGGACAGCTCCAGCTCACGTACCCGGATGGATGATGGAAGCTCACCAAGTGGAGCTCTGCTTAGCACCGCTGCTCACAGACACCCCCCCCCCCCCCCCCCCCCGGCTAACAAAGCAGATAAGCAGAGAGGAGGCTGCTGCACTGACTCTGCTCCCAGCCTGCCCACGGCTCCAGAGCCTGCCCCTCCTGCCAAGCGACGCAGGCACATCGCCAAGTAGCGATACTCCTCCTGCCACCACCAGCACGCCAGTCAAGCTATGGCTCCCGCACCTGATCTGCCAATACGGTGGAGATACGTCTCTGCCAGCTTTGGAAAATCAAAGTTTATCACAACATTCACAGCTTGGATATCAATACCTCGGGTAAACAGATCTGAAAGAGAAACATTCCAGTTTAAATAATTTAACTAATGCAGCAAGCAGGGGCCTCCTCAACCAAAAAGCAGCAGCAGGACAGACTCCCAAACAGTTAAGACTCAGCTCATTTTCCATTTTTTTCTGCTTTAGTGAACTGTTTAGGTTACAGATTTGTTGAGAGATGCAAGGCTTTCAGGGACAGATCCTCAAGGCTCCATCGCAGATATGCAGGCCATTCTGATGGAATAACCATGAAATAACTCAGACCCCACTTCCAAGTCTCCCACCTTTCAGCTATCTCACCTAGAAAATACCCCAGAGCCCTAGAAAATACCCTTATCTTACCCCGGAGCCCTGGAGAATCTGGTGGCCGCCTACTCACTCACTCAGTGCACTCAAATGCCAAATTATGGAGCAGCCATTAAGGATTTCCAAAACGGAAGTCTAACTTCTCTTTGAAATTGCCTGGTCACTAAAGTGCTAGTCTTGGGACAGTACATGAGAACGAGAAAAGACTGAAGGACACTTACCAGTGCAAACAAGATTGCGGCATAAACCATTCCGGAAATCATGGAACACTCGATTGCGGTGTTCCTGGAAAGCAACAATGGGGGACTGTTCACCAACAGGAGCGATAAACGGCCGAACACGCAGGCGGCTGGCCACACCACGCATCTCACTGGAGAACAACTGGCCTCATCAGCGCCTGCACCTCTGGACCACTACTTCTTGGGCCATTTACTCTGCCTCCTTGCCTCTTCCGCTCTCTCCCCAGGATCCACCCACTTCTCCTTGAACTTGAATTCTCTACAGCATCCTTCCAGGATACTAAGATAAAGCTGAATCCGTTTGGTTCAGGAACTCAGAGAATATTGTGATAAAAGCAGTAAAGCAATGAAGACAGTTCCAAAAAGCATTAAAATGCAGCAAAGCAGAAAAATTTGAGGAAACCTTGCCTCTTCTAGCACTCTATCGGCTTTAGAATTAGACTTAACTTCCTGGGAGTGCTTGTTCAGTGTTCTGAATGTCATACTGACCTGTCTCATCTTGGCATGAATGTAGAAGCACGAATACCCCAGCTGGGAGATTTTCTTAGCTAGCAGTTCAACCCGTTGGGAGGAGTTGCAGAAGATGATTGATTGATTAATTTGAAGCTAAATACAAATACAAAAGAGTTATGTTGCATGTTGCTCACTGCCTGTCCATTCTAAGCTGACTGACCTTTAAAACCTAGACAAGCATCTCATTTAGTTCTGGGTTAAATGCTCAAATGTGCAGACAAATTATACTGCCACCTTCACAAACATTTCCCTCACAGTATTTGCTACAAGCACAATCCCTGCCTAATGCCAAGTCTCCTATGCCCTGTTGTGGTGAAGCTGGCAAGGCGCGAGGGGTGGGAGGAGGAACAGTGCCTCCCGGTGTTTGCTTGGGTGATGTTCACTAACCAGGCTTTTAGCTAATGCCAAAGCAGGCTTTGGATAAAAGGCATCCTGACCTTTGCTTTTTACTTCCCTCCACACCCCTCAGAATGCTCCCTTTCGTCCTCCTTGGCCTCCTTTTTCTGACATTATCATTATAGGGTAAAAACAAAATATAGATCTAGTAAGTAAGGAGGTAAGTAAACTCAACCTTTCTTTGCCTGCTCTGTCAGTCCTTCCCACCCCACCCCAGGAAGGGCAAGCATCCTACACACACAGAGCCCTATTAATATCCTCAGCTGGACTAATGAGAGAACATGTAGTGTAACTCGACAAAGTTTTATCTGCTGGCTCCTTATCAATCTAAGCTGGCACTGGAAGTGATGTCATCTTGGTAGTGTCACACAGACTGATCGCAATGCATGGGTACCACACCCTTTCTGTTTGTGGGCCAGAACGTACCAGGCTGAAAAGATCGCTGAAAAGAGCGCCAGCAGGCAACCCTACAGAGGTGCAATGGTGCATGAGAACAGCAGCCTGCTCACCACCCTCACCATCTGCGGCGACAATTATTAATTTCATTTTTATACTATGGCACAGCCAAAGTTCTCTGGGCTTTCAAAGTCTGTTTGACTGGACTCGGGCTCCCCATCAGCGCTGCTCTAGTTGCTGTCCCATTCACTCCACTGGCCTGGCTCCCTGGAAAACCCGTGAGCTTGTCCAGTATTTGGTATCACCTTCAAGTCTGAATTCATATGAAGTTTCTAAGCAGCTCCAAAACTTATGGAAAAAAATACCAGCCTTCTTCCAATTGCAAAATGAGCCAGGTGATGCCACTTCGATTCACCACCAGCTCTTTACTCCTCCGGGTGACACCTACAACACCCCTTGCCCTCTCCAAGATGGGACACAGCTTCACACCTGTCCAAGCCATGAAGCATACAGCCACGTGCATCGACTGAAAGGTTCCCAGAGTTCCAGCCCTATTTTGAAGGCAGCCAACACCCTCCTGAAGGAAGGGTGTTCCTGGGGGTAATGTGCCCACAGAAAAGGCAGTCAGGGTCAACCAACTCTGGAAATGATAGGCACTGTTGTAATGGTGGCGAAATGCAACCATTTCCCAGAAAGCCGTATTTCTTAGTAGCCCTCATTTCCACTCCACTTCTCTTTTCTAGGCGAAACAGACTTCTCCTTAGTTTAGTGTTTGGGCAAGTGGCCTGGCCTCCATCTCCATACACAAAGCACAATTTGGAGGGTATAAGTGGGAACCACACAGCAGTGCTTACCCTGGAGAAGAGTGTGTTGAGACAATGCACTTTCTGGCGCTCAGTTACATAAGCGTAGTACTGGGTAACTCCCTTCAGTGTCAGCTCCTCCATCAAGTTAATCTCATATGGTTTCTGCAAGTGGGAGTTCTGAAACAGAAGCGTCCTGGCATTTAGGGCAACGTGAACAGTGCAGCCCAGAAGGAAGCACGGCCTATTCCTTCAGCTGTTTATAAATACCAGATTAATCAAAATGGCTGCTGCAAGCGGAACACAGCCCAAGACCACCACTCAACCACCACACACTCACCATAAACTTCTGTACACTTAGAGGGAACGTGGCTGAGTATAGCAAGATCTGCCTGTTTTTAGGTAGCGTGAGAATAATGTCTTCCATTATTTGAACAAAATCTTGGGACAGCAACTTGTCTGCCTGCAATGAGAAGTGGACCAATTTAACATTAAAGTGCTTATGAAACATCGGAAGGCTTGTTCCAAGTCTGTCTAAACCTGCTGGACATTTAACAATTGCTTCAGCGCTAAAATATTCCCACCTAGTAGAGCTCTGATACTAGTTTCAGAGCCTTTGGCCAAAATGAACTTTACCTATTTTTCCACAGAAGTTAGTTTTTCCAGCTACACAGCCCTCCCATTTACAGAGAAGGATTTTCCTTCGCAAGTCATGAACAGATGATATTTCGAAACAAAAACAAAAAGCGTAGAAACTTGAGCTTTGTTGAGATTACCTCATCTAGAACAATCATCTGGACATGGTCCACCTTGGCAACTCCTTTCTTGATGAGATCCAGAATCCTCCCTGGTGTAGCTATCACCACGTGCACTGCGAAGAGACACCCGCACAGATGAATTATGGTACCTGAAACCTGGCAAAGTGGAATTGGAGTGCCCAAGTCCCGCCTGAAGCCAGGGCCTCAGCAGCACCCAAGGCATCCTACCTGTATCGTCCAGCCTCATTATGTCATCGCGCAGGTTGGTTCCTCCAGTGGTTGCCATCACTTTGGCCCCTCCCATATGTTTGCTGACCTGGATGCAGATCTGACTGACCTGCAGGGCAAGTTCTCGTGTGGGAACAATCACCATTGCTGCAAGAGGGGGAGAATATTCAGGCCACATGATCCATGAAACTTTATGCCAGTAATTTGTCTCATTTAAGAGGAGCTAAACTTGAGATTTTCAGAGATTTCATTGCTCTCACCAGCCTTTTATCCACTCTGTGGATATAAAACAACCATTAAACTCTGAACACTGTGATGGAAGTGGATAGACAATTCAGTTTCTTTAAAGCATCTAAAAAAAGGAGAAAGGACTCAACATCAAGTGAAACTGACTAATGTAAAGTTCCGGAGATAAAAGTAAATGGCTTTTCACTCACTGCACAAGTAACTTATGGAATTCGCTATAAAGAACTGGCAATATCTACTTGGAAAAAAAGATTTAACTCAATGGAACTTCCTGGTTTAAAAGTAACATATCTTGGAGGACATGCAGGAAGTGACTTTCAACCTCTAAAGCTATGCAGAGGTCTGTTTTTAGACAAAGAATGTTGGACACAAAGAGACTGATCTAGCAAAGCAATTATGTTCTTAACTGACTGTTCCTAACAGGCAGAATGGAGGCACAGTATTTTAAAGAGTAGTGATGTCCCACTGTGATTTGCAAGATCTACCAAATCTACCCTTAAGTCTGTCCATGGCAGAGAAGTTCTCAGCAGCAGGAGTTTCACAGCTCTGATCCCTTTCCTTTTACATGGGCGAGCAAGTTCAGTTTAACTTCCATTCAAAAATATTATGCCTGGATAAATCAAAGTAACAGCCTGTGTAAACCACCAAGAGCTTCAGTGAAAGGGTAGTATTGAAAGTTATCAACAAATACGGGGAAAGGGGTCTTGCTGAGGAGGCAGGGCCAAAGAAACACTGTCAGCCCTGACAAACTCTCCCAGATGGTTTCATTCTCCTGACACGAATGAAGTGGGAAGTGGAAGCAGGAAGCATTGTAAGAGGCAAGATGCAATTGAGGCCAGATGAATCTTACTTGTGCTCCCCTCTTCAACCTACCTTGTATGTTATCCTTCTTTAAGTCAAGCCGTTCAAGTAAGGGAATGAGGTAGGCGCCGCTCTTACCGGTTCCATTCTTAGCTCTGGCCAAGATATCCCTCCCAGACAAAGCAATAGGAATGCTCTCCTCCTGCAAAGAAGCTGCAGGAATCAGTATGAGACAATACTACATTTCCCTTTTCAGCAAGGGGGAGAAGGAGGACAGAGCCCCTCCATCAGTAATCCAGATTGCAAAACACCGAGGACCCTGCTCCCCCTGCTGCAACCTTCCTTTCATTATCTACAGCAGCAGCAGGTTTCCACCCAAGCAGTCACCATGAACTGCCCCCCAGAAAAAGCAGAAGAGCTCCCCCTTATGTCAGTACAACAACCAAGACATTAACGAGATACTGCGGAGGGTGGGCTGAGAAGGGTACTTTCTATTCCTCAAGGGTAGCATACAGCTGTGAGGGAGGTTTAAAGCCAAAGATAAGCTCAGCTTTGTCCTCAGCAACAGGCTGCCATGGAAAAGAAAAGGCCACGGGAGCCAGAAAGGGCTTTCCGTTTGTTGGCTTTTTGGAAGATCAGGGCTGGATGCATAAACAAACAAACGTGCTGAACACTTCAACAATTTCAGGCAACAGAAACACCTCTGAAGTACACAGAAAACAACGGCTGGGTTCACACAACACAAGACACAGTGGCTAACTGTGTCAGGTGAACCCCGGCTGCTTCCCACAGAGTGGCTCATTTTGGGGCAATGAAGCAATGAGATATCACATGGCTTGTCATATGGGTTGCCGTGTTGCCTGAACTTGGGTGGCCAAACCCATTGTGGGAAGCAGCAAGTGAAGCTCTCATATGAGTGGCAACCTCACACACACACTCTCTCAGCAATCTTGTGGGCCTCCACTAGTGACAGACACTTCACCAATATCCAAATAGCACTTTGGAACAACAGGCACTAGTTTGCTGTACCGTAAAAAAAATTTAGGCAGCAGAAATGCATACAACTGAGATTATTTTAATTTTTTTCTCCCCAGTCTTACATGGCTGTGCAGTTATGGCTTCCTAACTGTGAGATATTGCCTGGTCAACATCTCGATAAGTATATGCCATGTATGTTCATGGACATTGACAAAATGCATTTGCAAAAAACTCACTGTGAAATGACCTCCCCACTGAGGCCCACATGGCACCAACACAGCAATCTTTCCAGTGCCAGGTTAAAACTGCACTCTTTACCCAAGCATTTAATAGCATATGATGGGCATGCTAGCTGCTTTAATTAGAACTAGTTTTACTGAGGTTGGTTTAGATGTTTATTCTATTCTACATTTTTGTATACTGAAATGTTAAATTGTTTTAAATTTGTATACTGTAAAGTTACAGTGTTTTATGACATCAGTATATTGTATCTCTTTTCTATACTTTTGAGAAATTGTTGTGAACTGCCCAGACAGCTTTGGCTATTGGGCAGTGTAGAAATAAATAATTCCATTCTTCATCTACTTAACAGCAATCTATGTCAAATGAAAAGAAAGCATGTTTATCACCCCTTAGTAGTGTGATTCTGTAGTTTTTAACTATAGCTCTGAAAGTTCTCATCCATCTCCAAACTTCCCTGAGCCTCCAGCTACTCCCAAAGAGGAGATCTATGTCTCAGCCCCTTTTTTGCAATGGGAAAATTTGAGCATTTATTTATTGAAATAAAAATATGCTGCCTTGAAAGAAGAGAAGTGAAAAAAGGCACAGCAAGCCAAGCTGAGTTCCCAACTGCGTCGGGGCACTCCACCACACCGCTTGGCCGTGGGTGGTGGAGGGCTCGCGTTGGCCTGGGCAAACTTAGCCAGTCCGGGGAGTTTCCGGCTCTTGCCAAACAGCCTGCCAGCTCTTCCCGATACCCACAATGGGATCCATTCCCTGGGCTCAGACATGGCAAGCCACTGTAGGAGAAAAAACCTCACGCTATGAAGCCAACAGAATCATGAGAACTTGCCCAATGGCTTTCCTCCTAGTTAGCCAGCCATGAGGGGTTCTCAGATTGCTGAACAAGATTTCTAAAGACAGAGGAAGTTCTATACTAACCCGATGCAACCACCAGCTCCTAAATTCTGCCCACTCACGCATGACAGAAGAGCTTCAGCTGGCTATTGAATCAAGCTGCACAGCCAAGGCACCAGTGGAAGTGCGCTGAAGTCGCGTAATTCCACGCTTCATTCCGCTGGCCCTCTTCTGTGCCCACTTATGAAGCCAGCGCCTTACACATTCTTTTTGAGCAATAGCAACCACTAATTGTCATGCACCAACCTGAATAGGAGATGGTTTTTCCCAGCCCATTTCAAAAATTCCCATCAGCAACTCCCGTTTCAGACAGTAATCTTCAAATTCATTTCCTTTCGTGGACGTCACATCCTGAACGGGCAAAGCAGTATAGTCAGCTTATGTTCTCTCTCACACCGGCAATTGTAATACAAGGTAAAACCCCAAAGCAGGTGACCAGTAAGAAGGGCATGCTTCTCTATCACATATCTATTTATCGTGGACAATAAGCTATAAAGTGAACCATACTTTGTGCATGAAGGCACACAAATATTTCTTTTCAGTCTGTATGACAGACCAACATAATCACTAGTTGAGTTGGAAAGTTTTCATTCAGCTGAAAATGGAAGATCTTTTGCCACATATTTTTCCAACCCTTACTTGGGTTTAAAACCCAAGCAGAACACCCTAAAATAAATGGATGCTCTATAACTCGAGGAACCCCTTACCGAAGTTTTGATTCTCAGATCTTTTGGAGGGAGTTTTAAAGTCTTCTTCCAGTCGTCGCCAGGCCTGAAATGAAAAAATAGCGTTATATCAGCTCCTGGATATCGTATTCCCAGTTTAGCTGTCACTTCATCATGCACGATGTGCCATCCCATTCAGAGCTGAGAATTGCAAACCCAGATATTTATTATTTATTTATTTAGGGCATTTGTATGCTGTCCCATAAAACATAATACAGATAAAATCCAGATCCACCCTGGCTGCATATTAAAACCTATAAACTGATATTAAAAATTATTAAAATATCGTTGAAATAAAAAGGTCTTAGCCTGGCACCAAAAAACAAATAACGACGGCGCCAGGCGGACCTCTCTGGGGAACGCATTCCATAAGTGGGGCACCACCGCAGAGAAAGCCCTCCTCCAGGTACTTTGCCTCCTAATGTCTTTCATGGAGGGTTCTCAGAGGAGGGCCTCTGCTGCTGATCTCAGGGGGTGGGAGGGCAAATATGGAAGAAGGCGTTCCTTTAGGTATCCAGGTCCCAAGCTGTTAAGGGCTTTATAAGTAATAACTAGCCCTTCAATTGAGCCCAGACTTTGATGGGAAGCCAGTGAAGCTGGTAGAGGACTGGGGTTATATGAGAGTAATGCCCAGTCCCCGTCAGCAGCCTGATATGCAGAAAATAACATGACAAAGAGAAAGCTAATTCTCTCAAACAGCTATTAGTTTTGGAAAGAGGACAAGAAAACTAATAGCAAATACCCAACACACCACAGATGTATTGATTTTTACTCCAGATCAACAGCCTGTCAAGCCTTCCACAAAGAATTCTGGAATTGTGGTTTGATGCAGGCATGACAGTCAAACTAGAGTAAAATGAATAGATTTATGGTACAGCTATTGGAAGTCAATTTAAGCCATGCAGCCAGCACCTGCGGATTTCACAGGAAGGGAAGCTGTCCAGAATGAGCATTATGCATCATGTAAGAGCAGTCATTTGAATTTTGCCACTCTGCAGGCTCATATTCCCTTACATAATAGCCTGCTGCCTCAGTCTACCCCTTGGAGACCAAGCCAAAGTCTCATATATGTAGATATGAATGCATCATTAAGCATTGGTTCTTGATTTTATCCACTACCCACCTGTGGAATTGGTTCCCATTGCAGGAGGGTTGTGTTTTATCTAATACAAAGCATGCCATCATAAAATAATACTTAATGAAGCTTTCTTGACTTCCCATGATTCATCTTAAAGTATGGGGAGAGGTAATCTATGTTCCATTATGACTGAATGGGTTGCTGGATCTGCAGCATGCTTGGTATTAAAGATGAATACAGAAGAATTCAGATATAGTGGGCATAAGAGAAAACAGGTAGAATAGAAAGTACCAGTACAATATAGTCAACTCTAGGTACACATTTTATAGGAACAGCAGGGAAGTACATAATGGGACCAGTATATAACAAAATCTAGAAAATACCAAGCCACAAAAGTAATTTTGCAAGGGTAAAATGCTATTATCGCACTAACCAGAATACTCAGGATGATCCTGAGGTGGAGAATGGTCAGGCAGGCTATCTGAGGGAATAAGTGTTATGACAATGGGGTGGGGCTTCAATTACTCACACAAAGAAAATTGTGTGTTCCAGTCACAACAAGGGATGAAACATCTAGATACCTTAACTGTGCACTACAACTGTTGGTCATGGAATTGAGGTGAACCTGACCTGAACCCCAAGTGGCACCCATTCTGCTGAAGCAACAAGGAATCATGACCACAATGGTATCAAGTGTAACTTAGAGGAGCACGGCAATGGAACACATGACTTAGGGAGGTTGTGGGCTCTCCCACACTAGAGGCACTCAGGATGCACCTGGAGAGCCATCTGAGAGAGACGGTTTAACTTGGAGTCCTGCAATGAATAGGGGGTTGGACCCAATGGCCTTCCTGGCCTCTTCCAACTCTACTATTCTATGTATGTAAGCTGAAAGTTGCCAAGGAAGCCCAGCACACTCATTTTTGACTCCAAAAGAGGAAACTTCTCAAAATAAGGAGACTGGTAAAAGGGAAGCTGAAATGGAAAGTCAAGAGAATCACACCTCTCTAGAATGTGTGAAGGCTACACACAAGTGCAAATGTAGAGTTCAGCTAGAATGTATATCATAGCCCAGGAAAGGTACTACAAAATACGAGTAGAAATCACTGGCAAGGAAATTACATGGCAAGAGAGCTTCCTTCAGAAAATTCAAGTCTTGCTCAGACAGGGAATGACAAGGGCACCAACATGCATGAAACAGAAGCAGGCAGACAGCAAGGGATGCAAAAAAGGACTTTGAGGAAAATATTACTGAAATATTGACATACAATAAAAAGAAGTTCAACTACATCAGAAGCAGGAAATCTACTGGACCACTGAGCTATATGGGAATTAAAGGAGTCCTGAAGAAGAATGTAGAGAACCTGAATGATTTATTTGCACCTACACTTATTCCAAAATATATAGAGCAGATAATCATGCCTTAACTGATGTCCACTAAAGTCCACAGGATAGGAACTGGTCTTTACCTGTGCTAATCTAAAGCACTATGTATAAGGATAGCTTTATATACAGTTGCAAAACAATGAAGCTAAAATACAAAAATTAAGAATTCTTTTCAGTGTTCATCAATGATATAATCAATTTGTTGAAGCGCTGATGCTGGAGACCAAAACAGTGCAGAGCCCAACACAACCAAACTAGATTCTATTTGCAGCAATGGAAACACTGGCTATCCTGTAGACACAAAAACCCCTTTAAACGAAAGCAATCCATCAGAATTAGAGAAAAAAACAATGTAACAAAACAGAAGGGATGATAATTAAGGTCTGACATTGCATTAACTGGCCAAAAAGCCCACTCACTTTCCAGGACAAAGGACCAGGACTCTGGAACCATCACCACAGTACAAACGTGGCTGCGGAGTCTTTAGGCAAGTACTCACTTGATAGTGGAGGCCATGCTCTGTGCTTGCTGCTGAGTGCCATTGTTGATTGTGTTGGGATGTTTCAGCTGGTTTATCTGTTGCTGAGCCTGTGTTCCCCCGCCTCCTGGGCCACCTGTGGGTTTCACTGGGCCCCTAAGTTGTCCATTTTGACTGGAGAGACCCATTATAACAGGGTTCTCTGTTCTGGCTGTACTCATGTTTTGCTTTGTAATATGTCTTTTTCAACTTTGTGAGTACAGAAACTGTAATAGTTTATTAGACTCTCCAAGATGAAGAGATAAATAAGGTCCTGCTCAATAAATGAGTCCTTTATTGCAACGCAGGCAAGCGCCTGTAAAGTCTCTCAAGAGTAAAGCAGTCACTTGCTCTGATGCACTGTGGAACAACTCTTTTTAAAAAGTCTTCTATCCAAAATCATTCACTTCGATCTGAAAAAAGACAGACAATAATATCAGCACATATAAACATTTGTTGCAACCAACACATGTTAAAAGGAAATCACTGCATGCTCAGAGTTTATACGCTTATGTGCATTATCAGTTATCTTCACAATCTCATCTGACCAACCAAGACTGTGGACTTATCAAGTGCATTCCACAAAACCTTATACTCTAGTATTTTCCTTAAGCAGCCACAAACAGTATTTGTTTTACTGCAACAGATTAACAGGCTGCAAACATTCAAAAGAAATGACACAATATGGCAGTTCACATGTTATGACATATCTGGCAACAAGCTGTGGGTTAAGGAAGGCATCACAGACAGTGGGGAATCACTCACTTCTGGTTCCTGGCAGTAACCTACGAATGCCCCAATTCATAGGTTGTGAGAAGGACTTCTGAACTCAGACAATTCAAAGTTAACCAAAGAACTGCTGGTTTGTTCTTCAGTTAACTTTGCCCCTTAAGCTTCTGTTAAGCATAACCAGGTCACAGAAGGGCAGGCTACCAAATTCCTCCTGGTACTCCTCACCAACACCGCAGGGTCAATGGTGAGGTTGCTGATGGGCTTCATTACCTCTCTAGCACAAAAAAGCCCTTTAGCTTCTTGCCTGCTTCAAGGAAAATAATAAGACCAATTTTTGCTTCAAACCTTGATAAAATTTAAGTTTGTTGCCTCTTCCTCTCACAGTAGTTTTATTTTATAGTTGTTCCTCCTTGGCACTGGAAACACTGGTGTACAGGAACCTACACGTAGTGGAAGCCCATCCCATGGCAGCAGCGGAAACATCCCTATTTTCAAGGCAGGGCAACCGCAACAGGCATTAGGAGCCTTTAACCTGACCGGCAAGTCATCTTAAGGCAGCACTACGGCACTCCCGACAGGAGCAAGAATGCCAACAAACCCAGTGAGGGTCCCGACTGCAAGCCGCCTCGCCACCTGCAGCAGCTTGACTGAAACCCAACCTGGGCGGCGTTGCCCGAGGCATCTACTGCCCACGAGCTGCGCCGCGCACACACAAAGACCGCTCGGGGCCGCCGCGCACTGGGCCGGAGGGCGGGGCGGGCAGCAGCGCGTGGCGCAGCCCTCCGCGGGGCCCACGCCGCCGGAGGCCCGAGCGGGGCTGCGGGAGGCCGGGCGACCCGCGCTGCCTGCGCGCCGCCAGCTCGAGAGCCAAGGCGGCCCTCGGCGGCGGCGGCGGCGGCCTGCTGGAGCAGCG
>NW_025335427.1:386081-413169 GCF_004798865.1 Varanus komodoensis
CTACCCTGGTGCACACCCCTAACCCTAATATAGGGTGAAAGGTCCATTGAACAGAATGTGATTTTGGAAAGTCTTCCCTGAGCAGTTTTTTCTGCACCGCTCATCATCTCTGCCCATTCTAAACACATTCCAGCCATCAAAACCATGCCAGGGCACCTCGGTTTCCCAACCCTAACCCTACCCTGGTGCACACCCCTAACCCTAATATAGGGTGAAAGTTACATCCAAAATAATGTGACTTTGGAAAAGCCTTCCTTAAGTAGTTTTTTCTGCACCGCTCAACATTTCGGCCCATTCTAAACACATTCCAGCCCTCAAAACCATGCCAGGACACCTCGGTTTCCCAACCCTAACCCTACCCTGGTGCACACCCCTAGCCCTAATATAGGGGATATTACCATTGAAAAGAATGTGATTTTGAAAAAGCATTCCCTGCGTAGCTTTTTCTGCACAGCTCATCATCTCTGCCCATTCTAAACACATTCCAGCCATCAAAACCATGCCAGGACACTTCATTTTCATAACCCTAACCCTACCCTGGTGCACACCCCTATCCCTAATATAGGGTGAAAGTTCCATCCAAAATAATGTGAGTTTGGAAAAGCCTTCCTTAAGTAGTTTTTTCTGCACAGCTCATCATCCCTGCCCATTCTAAACCCGTTGCAGCCTTAACAACTATACACTTTGGTTGAAATTCTTCTGTGTTGGTCAAATTAGCAAGCCCAGCAGTCTTGTTTGCCTTTCACAGCTTATAGGATGCCAGGAGTCGCTGCAGGAGCAGCAGGTTGGCCTCTGAAGCTTTGCAAACCATTCAGCTGGCCAGTTACCAAAGGAGCTCCTGGGTTATCTATGTCTGCAAAGCTGGGAACACCCCCAAAAACCCCGAGGATTCTGTTGCAAAGGGAGCCCTCTGCCCCCCACCAAAGCAAACGAGCAAGAGTGGTGGGACATATCGAATGCCAGAGCTGCCCCCCTTGGAGCAGGCCTCGCTTCGGTCACGATGCACGTGGCTGGCTTGCAAGGCAAGGCTTGCAGCCCCCGGACCGGGGCACTTAATTTGGGCTGCTAGTTTAAATAAACGTTCAAGCTGAGACGGGTCCTTCTCTGCCTACTTTCAGTTCATGCTTTGATGCAGTGATTATTCACAGCGAGAGAGAAATAGGCTTCCTGTTGCAGATCGCTCCGATACGCTTGACGCCCCGGCCCCAGAGGCACTCTCACTCTCGCCCTCGCCCCACGGGTGCCCTTGCCGGGCTCCCTCTCCCCCACATCCCGTGTGCCCACCAGATCAGTTCTGGCTGCCCAGGCAGCTCTGGTGGGACCCACTCCCTATGCGACTGCGATGTAAGGAGGTTGGAAGCTGGGTATTCTGTGTGTTCCCAGTACGGAATAATCGCAATGGGTGCTTCTGTTTATCACAAATAGCAGAACTAATAGTTTTAACAGGAGCTTACAAGTTGGCCAAAGATAAAAGAGTGAAGATAAGTAATGAATCTCGTTACGCATTCGAGATGTTACACAATTTTAGACAACTTTAGAAACAAGGAGCGTTTCTTACTGCAAGTGGAGCTCAGATGTGGAATGACCCTCCTATAGATGCACCGCTGACCTTCCTGTCGCCTCCCCAGCGGTTGCAGCTGCCGCTTTGCTCATCAATTGGTCAATCTTGCGGTGGAGAAGGGAACCAGCTTCCTGCTTCTCAGGCTACTATTTAGCATTGAAAATGTTGGTATACAAAATCAGGCCTCATATTCAGAAAAAGAACCCTGGAAACTGAAGGGGGTTTTGCATCAGGAGGGGACTTGGCAAAGCCTGGACAGCCGCCCATTTGTGCCAAAATCTTTGCTCCCACCCCTAACTGTGTATATGATGGGAAAATTCACGGCCAAGGAGATGGGAGTGTGATGGGAGGCACCAGGTCTTGCTACGGTGGCTGGGCGGGCGCTGTCACTGCACTTCCCGCATCAGTCAGGCTTACAGGGTGGGCAAAAGGGTCAAAAGGAAACGGGCAGAGCCGGAGCGGGGTCCTTTATGCACATGCGAGTTGACTTGAATCAGATGCCAAAGTGCTCCTCGTTTGAATGTGTGTGAGTCACGCCCGGCACATGTTCAGGGCAGAATGAGGTGCATCCATGCACGATAGCAGGCGCCATCACCACCAGTGGGAATCCCTCGTGATCCACGAACCTGGCAGGGGCACCCATTTCACCAGGCCTCTTGGGCAAGGAGATTGCAGAGCACTCGGCGCTCGGCAGAACCCTCACGGCCCTTTCTACCCAATCCACGGGGGCAGCAAGAGGGCAACAAAGACCCGCAGAACCAACTGGCAAAGTTTTGTGTGGGACGGGTGTGGTTCTAACGCATGGGGGATCTGCTGCTAATAGAAGCACAGGACTTGCGCTGCTAGAGATCACCATGGGCAGACCAGTGGGACACTTGTCTTCTTCCCAGCAAAGATGCTCCTCCAGGACATCCAGCTGGTGGGCGAAACCATGTTAGATTACTGTAAAGCTTCAGTGACACATGAGAAAGCTTTTCGCCCCCTGGCATGTGCTGTGGACCTGCGCAAAGAGCCTGCCACTCCATTCAGCTGGGAGACAGGGTCTGTGGGAAGTTCCGCCAGAAGAAGAATCCCTGGCATCCCCACTGGAAGGGCCTCCCAAGCCCTTCTCATGGCTAGTGGAGTGCCGAGGCCCCCAGACGTGGATCCATGCCCTCACTGCAGAGCCGCTGTGGAGGCCGCGGTTCCCTGGCTTAGGCTTGGACCTTGCCTCGGGAACTGGAGCCGAGCACTCACACTGCCTGCTCCCTTCCTCAGAGAACCCTTCCTTTCCTTTGGGGCAGCTGGGCTGCAAAAATGGTCTCTTGTTGATATCTTGGGTACTAGAAATATTGGTAGCAACCATGGGGGAAAGAATTCACTCTCTGCAGGCTGAAATTAAGAAGGAATAATTCTGCAGAATACAATTGCTCTAGATTACTTTTTTGGTAGCAAAGGGTTATGTGCAGTGCAGTGATTAACCAGACATCCTGTGCTTATGTGAACAAAAATGAGCCTCTCGAAACACGCCTCGAGAAGCCGAGAAGAGCAGTGCTTGCATTCACACCACAAACATGGAAAGGACAGGCTGGGATCTCTGGTCATAGACAACTGGGCCTCTACAGTCACCAAGATCAAGTCAGAAAAGATTGCCATGCAAATAGTTGGGCAGATCATGGCCACACAATACAAAAGGGCCAATTGAGATAATACAGAAATCTCATGAAAAGGAGGAAAAAATGGCCATGCAGAAATCTCAGCCCATGCAGAGAAGCGTGTGGAGAACCACAAAGGCGCGTGTGGGGAAGACATTACATTTCTCTGGGTTTCCATGCTTCTGCGGTTGATCAGTGGGCTGCAGGTGAGTGCCACCCGGATCCTAACTGTGCCAGAACCCAAAGCCTGTGAGGCCTCCTAGGGAGAGGAGAGGTAAGGAAATGGTTCTGCGTAGGAAACGGTGGCTGGAGTGCCTCAGAGGGGGAGCCACTGCTTTCAAAGTAACGGCGCACCACAAGAGCACAGTTTACTTTGGCTCCAGAGGGTCCCCTTCCAGCTGGCACTTTTCACATTTCCATGTCTCCAGATAGTGGTTCGTGTTCACACAAAAGCTTGTGCCTGCTGGGGAGCGAGAGCCTCGCTGGCGTGCCCTCTGGGCTTGCTCCCCAGTGCTGCCGTGAGCACCCAGCGCCAAGGGTCTGGCAGCTTGCGCCGTGGCTCCGGGGGGAGAGGGCCTCCTTCTGCTCTTGTGCCGGCGTGGTTCTCCCACTGGTGCCCCCGGCAGGAACCCTTGTGTGTTTGCCTCCAGCAGCTGCCCCACAGAAAGGTGCTTCCTTCCTCACTGAGCTGAGCGCTGCCGAGCAGCCGGATATGGTAAGCCGCCAGGGGATTCACTAACCTATTTTGCCACCTGGGACTGGAGGTGTGCCCGGGGTGGGCAAGGGCTGCCCACACCTGCCTGGGTTTGGCTCGCTGGGGCAGCGGCTGTGCAGGCCGGGGAAGCCAGCAGGGGAACTCGTGCTCAGAAGGTGGGCTCTGGGAGTCCGGGGACCGGAGGCAGCCCCCCTGCAGCGCAGTGCTCTCTCAAGGGGCAGGCAGACGCCAGGCCCTTCGGCCAAGCAGATGGGCCGCGTCCCCAGGGAAGAGCCGCAGCCTCTGCAGGAGAAGGGCAGGGAGAGGCACTGGAAGGCAGCAGGGGGGGGCCCACCCGGCCAGAGGCGTCTGCCATGTGTGTCGTGTCGCATCCTGGTTCTCTAGAGCAGGGTCCCCCCCGTACCAGTGCGGGGGGGGGGGGAGTGCTGTGCTGGCGACAGTGAGAGGCTTGCGGGGCCTGGCGAGCTGGGGGGGATCAGGTGCCCCCAGAAGCTCAGGGAAGAGACACGGGCAGGCACGAGTGTGGAAACGGGGGGGCAGGGGGGACACCTCCCAGGGCAACGTTAATGGACTGATTTCTGCGGGGGGCGGAGGAAGCTACCTGCTGGCTGGAGACCTTACCCCAAGGGGTGCCCAGGAGGCGCCTCCGCATCTGGCTTCACTTGCCCCCTCCTCCGCAGGCAAAGGGACGGAGACACCTGCCCAGTCGCCTGTTTGGGGGGGACGGCCCGCTGGGTGGGCGTCTCCTCGCTGGACTGGCCCAGCTCTGGCGGGAGCGGATCCCTGCGCTCTGCCCCTGGAGCAAAGCCACAGTGGGGGCCAAGTGGGCGAGAGGCCAGTCTGCTCCCGTTGGGGGAGAGCGAGGTCATGATGGGAGCTGCTGGTGCCAATAAAGTCCGGATCCGAGCCAGATCGGTCAGCCCAGCTTCTGCGGAGTTTTCCTCCAAACGTCTTATTGGTGTGGACTTAGAGAGACAGACATGAAAGCGGCCGAGACGCCTCAGACATCGCTTTATTTACAACAAGGCGAGGCCGCGGGGTCGGGGTGGGGCGCAGTCGTGAGCCCCTGGCCCGCTTCCTTTCTGGGCGCATCGCTTGCAACGGGGAAGGTGGCGGGCTGAGCCAGATGCTCTCAGGCACAGCAGAACGGTGGTGGCCTCTGGACCGCTTTTGTGCTTTTGCATATCAATTAGAG
The DNA here is from genome assembly GCF_004798865.1 of Varanus komodoensis. Classification (NCBI taxonomy): domain Eukaryota; kingdom Metazoa; phylum Chordata; class Lepidosauria; order Squamata; family Varanidae; genus Varanus; species Varanus komodoensis. The sequence goes on from NW_025335427.1 coordinate 391,187, forward strand.
GAACCCACATATGGGGGGGTGGAGGTGCCTCGTTTGCTTTGCAAATCGTGTGGTGAGGGCTCCTGCCGGCGGTGCTGGGTGCTGGCGGTGCTTCCGGTGCTTCCACCCACTCAGGCCCCCACTCAGTGAGATCCTGCATGATAAGCAGATAAACGGCTGCCTCCCTTGCCAGAAGGGCTGCTTGCTTCCCAGATTATGGATAGTTACCACATCACCTTGGACATGATCCCGACCAATATGGTGAGTTGGGGCAAAGGGGCCTTGGCTGGGGCGATGGAGGAGGGTGGCCCTCCAATGGGAGGGAGCTGGAGAGGAATGGGCTCCTGCCGCTCCAGTGGCCCTCTGGCAGATGAGGCGCCTTGCAGTGGAACAAGCCCACCAAAGAGCGAGATTCGGCTCAGCACGGCACGGCACGGCACGGCCAGCACCTTCCCTGGCCCCATGCTGCTGCAGGCGGCTTGATGTTTAAGTCCAGCGTTTCAAAGTGGTGGTGCGGGTCAGAGGGGTGGCAGGTCCGAGTGGGCACATCCTGCCCTCTGGTGCTCTCAGGCCTCCGGGACTGCTCTGCATCAGTTAGGAGAGGCTTCCAGTTCCCCGGCTCTGCGGGGAGTGCCAGTGCTCGGGAAGAGCCCGCGGGGATCTGCTTTGCACTGCATCTGCTACGGCGGCCACCTGCACCCATCTCCAGCGGCTCGTTCGCACGGCAGGGCAAGATTTCGCTCTCCTGGGCCGTGCTGCCTCTTGCCCCCTTCTCTGGACTGGCCATGTGTCCCATGCGGCAAGTCTCGGCCAGGAGGGCAGGGCTCCTGTGCGGAGGAAGGGGGTGGTGGGGGCGAGGGGAGCAGAGGGTCCCCGGCCGTCCCGAGCGTGGCGCCGGGCTTCAGCCGCGGCCAAGGGCGGCCTCTGTGCAGCTCCTCGGGGCTGGCTGCTCCTCGGGGGCTGCTGCAGGCCCACCAGATTCACGGGTGCCCGGAGGTGCTGGCGACAACAGCACGGACCCCGGATGCGCGAGGCTTGGGAGGGCAGCGGCAGCGAGAGGCCGGGGCCAGAGCGGGCGCAGGAAAGAGCCATTTGCAGAAGTGGTTATGGCAGCACTTCACAGTTTTGTGAGATTTCCGCTGCAGGCACAACACCAGAACCTTTAATCCCCTGGGGGAGAGGAGGGCCCCTCCGCCCGCCCCAGAGATGGCTGACTTCTCTCTCTCTCTCTGCCACTGCGAGGGTCTCTCTGTCAAACGCCTCCCCTGTGCTGGCTCACAAGGGCAAAGCACGCAAGCAGAGGTGAGTTAGGGAGACGGGGGCCCCTGTGGGGGGGCCGGCCATCAAAGGCAGAGAATCGGGCCCCCTTGGTGCTCTGCTGGAGAAGCGCATCGCCCGCCTGAGGTCTGCCTAAAGCCATCCCCCCATCCAGTCACTCGCCTGCAGGTAGCAGAACATTCTCCAGAGCTACATGCTCTGGAGCCGGAATGGCAAAACCTTGTTCATGCTGTACAGCCCTTGCAATGGGCCCCAATTTAAACCACCTATTTAGTTTTTCCATCAAGTAACGTAACAACACTTCTCCAGGTCACTTCTCGGCGCGTGTGCGCCAAAACACGCCAGTGGAGGAGTTCTCTGCGACGCAGTGCAGCACCTGCATCCCTTTGTCTTCAGTCAAGACTTTCAAAAGTAGCATGGAAGGCTAAGCACTGTAACCCTGTGATGCTACTTTGAAAAAGATCATACAAATCTGTATTTCCAGACACTGCTTTTAACCACCTCACTGGAATGGCAGTGTGGAAAGATTTTATCCCTGCTCCATACATTAAATTCTGTACCATATTACAACTGTGCAGCTCTCTGCCTCACAGTGCTAGAATTTGAGGTGAACGAGAAAGCGTGGCAGCACCAACCACTCACACACGCAAAATCACATTTCCGGCCACTGCCATTGATCGCCTTGCTAATTCTGGGAAGCTCCTCACGCTTCCTGTGTAAACGCGGCACCGTCAGCATGCGGCACTCATCCCTCAAGCCCAGCAGCGCTCCGTCCCCCCGCCGGCCTGGGTTCTGCCTCCCCTCCCCCCTCCCCCCCAGCAGTCCAGCCATCACTCCCAGCGGGGCCACCCGGCAGCCCATCTCCCTGCCATCACTCCCAGCGGGGCCCCCTGCCCCGCTCTCCTTGCTCCCAGGGCCACTCCTGGGCCTGTTGCAGAGGAGCAGCAGCCCGTCTCCCTGCCATCACTCCCAGGCAGGCCGCCCCCCAGGCCCCGACAGCCCACAGCGGCCCCCTGGCACCGCTCCAGCATTGGCGCACCCAAAGGCGCATCAGCCGGGTCAGCCCCCGCAAATCAAAGTCCAGCGACTTTTTGACAGGAAGTTCCTGACTCGGGTGCAGCGTGTTGTGCCGAACGCTGGGTGTGTGGGGCGCTTTGCCTCACGAAGCGACGGGCCGTCACGAGCGGGAGAGGCGGCCGTCATGTTGCGGGCCTCCCCACGCCAGGGTGGCCGTCCCAACCTGTTGTGCCCCATTCTTTTTGTTCCGCAGATCGACTACAACACCACAGAAATGGATGGGAACTACTCGGACAATATCAATGGCTTCTTGTGCCCCGACCAGGAGGTCACCTTCAGTCACCCTTACAGGAGGGTCCTGGTCCCCCTCATCCAACTGCTGATATTCCTCCTGGGCGGGGTGGGCAACTTGATGATGATGGTGATCCTTTGGCGGTACCGGCGCTCGCGCAGCTCCACCGAGCTCTTCCTCTTTCACCTGGCCTTGGCGAACCTCCTGCTCGTGCTCACCTTCCCATTTGGTGCGGTCGAGAGTGTCGCGGGCTGGATCTTTGGGACCTTCCTCTGCAAAGTGCTGAGCGCCACCCACAGGATCAACTTCTACAGCAGCAGCTTGCTGCTGGGCTGCGTCAGCGTGGACCGCTACCTGGCCGTGGTGCACGCGCTCCAGACCTTCCAGAAGCAGCGGGCCCCCTTCATCCACCTCACCTGCGTGCTGGTTTGGCTGCTCTCCTTCCTGCTGACAATGCCCGACCTGCTCTTCACGGAGGTCTGGCAGCGGGAGGACAACGCCAGCATCTGCTACTTCAGGAAGCACGGGGCGGACAGCGCCAACGCACACCTGGCCACGCGCTTCCTGAACCACATCATGGGCTTCTTCCTGCCCTCGGGGGTCATGTGCTTCTGCTACGCAGCCATTGTGAGGGTCCTCTGCCGGTCCCAGCGCCTGCAGCGGCAGAAGGCGGTCAAGGTGTCCATCCTGGTCACGAGCGTCTTCCTGCTCTGCTGGACTCCTTTCAACGTGGTCATCTTCTGGGACACGCTCAGGCAGCTGCACGACCAGGGCTGTGCTGTGGAGGGCGGGCTGAACAGCGCCATCACCGCCACCGAGCTGCTGGCCTTCAGCCACTGCTGCCTGAACCCCATCCTTTACGCCTTCGTGGGCGCCCGCTTCCGCCACGACGCCTGCCGCGTCCTGCACGACCTGGGCTGCCTCAGCCGCAGCACCCTGCAGGAGATCTTGGGCGCCGGCCGCTCTGACAGCACCACGGAGACCAACGTGACCGTCGTGCGGCACCTCACCTCACCGGGCACCGTGAACTCCCCTACATCCTCGGACGGGCCGGGCCCCTTGGCTCCCCAAAGGGTCCCCAGTGGCCAGAGGGCCCAGCGGAGGAGCGTGGGGCCCGGTTTGGGCGAAGACAGACTCTAAGCCAGCAAGGGCCTGCGAGCGGCTGCCGTCCGAGCTTCTGAGCCAACGCACTCTTCCTGGGAGCCGCTCACTTGCCGGTCTCATTGAAAGGGGCACCCGAGCAACTGGCCAGCTCATGGGGAAGGGCCCACATTTGTGTAGGAGCACCACGATGCTCCCTCCCTCAGCGCCGTCCGTGCAGACCGTGACCGTCCTCTTCTCGGGCCGACAGATGTCTCTGCCAAGTCCTGCTGGGCTCCACCATGGAGCCTGGGCAGAGAGCAGGCCCTGTGCTGGCCGCGCGAAGGCGGAGGGTCCCTGCTCCTCCCCAGCTGCAGCCCAGGTCCCCTGCCCCGGCCCAGCCGCCTCGCCTGTTGCCCACGAGCCAGAGCGCGGAGCAGGCCAGGCCAGCAGTACGAACCGCGGGAGAGCCCCACTGCTGGGCCAGACTGGCGTTCCCTCAAGGGCCGCTCGGTGCACCCCCAGGTGCAGACCTCTGCTGCCGCCCCTGCCCTTGCCCAGGGTCCTGCTGGTGCTCGGAGGGGCCACCGCATGCGTGAGTGCGTGGGCCTGCTGCCACTTACCTGGAGAGGCCTGTGGGGGTGGGCAGGGGCTGAAGAGGCTTGCCTGTAGCATTTAGTTCCAGCCGTGCTGTGCTTGAAATTGCAAATCATTAAACAGGAACGTTTTAAACTTGCCTTGGATGTGTCATTGTGCAATGGAAGCAGGGGGGCACCTGTGAGGAGGGCTGGCCGCCCCCGCCACACCTGGAGACGTCCAGCAGCCTTATGGGGAGGTGGCAGGTGTGCCCACCCCTCTGCTTTCCCTCCCGAGGGTGCCTGTCCTCCCCGAAGAAGGGGCGGGCTGGTTGCCCCTGAGAGGCGTGGGCAGCTCAAATGCTGCGACTCGGCGTGGGAGCCTGGAGTGTGCAGAGCGCTCTTCCTTTGGCCCCGAAGCACCACCGCCGCTTCTGGGCACATGGCAGGGGAGCTGCCGCGGTGGAGCTGCAGCCCGTCTGTCCGGCAGGGAAAGCCACCAAGAGCCGCTCTGCACACAGGGTTAGGCTCGGCTTTGGCGGCAGGAGGGCGGCTGCAGAGCAGGGGCCCACGAGGTCTGAGCGGCGCCCCACAGGCTCAGGCCGCAGGGGGGTCAACCTGTCCAGCCCCCTGGCAGACACCAGCACAAAAGGCTCCCCGCAGGCATGTTTTGAAATGTCTTTTTAATAAAAAGGCACCTATAAAACAGGTCAATCAATACATTACAGGCAGCACAGATACCCAAAACAAGCCTAGAAATCATTTCAAAATAAAAACCAGTAAGATGTCTTCACATATTGTATTTATATATTTATATTTATATTTATATATATATATATTTATAGAATGGTACAAAATGCATGGGTGGCATGGGAGGGGTCGCCCCCGGTGGGGGCAGGAGAGCGGCCCATCCCCTCCCCGGGCGCACTCACGCCCACTGCTGCTTTGGGGCCGGCAAAACCGTATGGCGTCCGTTCGCCTGGCACGGGAAATAGGCTGGCCGCAGCCAGCGGGCCGGGAGGGCTCCAGCAGGCATCACGCAAGCCGGGCCGAGCGAGAAAGCGCGAGACACGAGGCCGGACCGCGCTCATGGCCGGCCGAGGCGGCGGCGGGTGGGCCGGCCGGGGAGGAGCTGAGCCGGGAGCGGCCCAGGCTGCCGCCCGCCGCGAGGAAGACACGGGCTGGAAGGCGGTGCTGCTCGCCCCGCGTGGCCGCCAGAGGGACTGGACGGTGGGCCGCGGCTGAGCAGCGCCCCCCGGGGCCTGGGGCACATCGGGGCCATCTCCCCCCGACGCTCACTGCAGCTGGCAGACAGCCTCCCCCCACACCTCTCCCCCCCTCGAAAAGCCGGTACACCCGTGGCAGCCTTCCCGGAGCCTCATTGCCCCCGGGCAGGGCGGGGGGGGGGCTGGGATGAGGGACCCCCTCCAAAGGGAAGGGCCACTCCTGGCGTCAGCTGCACTCCCCCTGCCCGGGCGGGTGGCGCAGGGAGCGCCGTTTACTTGTGGGGTGGCGAAGGACGCAACGCACGGGCCGAACCAGGGCAGGCGTTTATGGCTTTACCAGCAGACGTGCACTTGGAGGGCTCCGAAGCATGGCAAGTGCGAGGTGCCGCAGCCCCACGGGACTCCCTGCTCGGCGTGGAGGCTCTCCTCGCGTGTAGAGGGGCCGAGCGGAAGCACAGGAGCGCCGATGCCGAGCGCCGCTTGCGCCCGTCACTGGAGGGCAGGAGGGCGCCGAGGGGAGATGTGGGCATCGCCTTATGCTGGGCACCTGCATGTGCCAGAGCGTGGGGCAGGTGACTTTGCCCACCTCCGAGGCAGCTCTGTTTCTGCATGCCTGGAGCCACGCTGCAGCCAAGCCCTGCCGAGAGCCGCACCGGAGCCGAGCTAGCGCGAGCTCTTGGCTTTCCTTCTCTGCACATCATCTGGTCTGGGGACATCTGACCGTGGGGCTTTTGAAGGTCTGGACTGAGAACCTACCTGGCCCGTGGCAGCACCTGTGTGCACCCACCTGACCGGCTCCATTTCCCAAGGGGGGCCTTTGACTCGGACTGGCTCGCAGCCCCTCCACCGTCTCCCAGTCTGGTTCACAGAAGCATGGAAGAGCAGGGCCGGAAAGGGCCGGAGGGTCCCGGGTCCTACCGCCTGCCCAGAGCAGGGCACTGAGCTATGCCATCCCCTCAGGTGGCTGTCCAGCTGCACCTCGAGTGCCTCCCCAGGTCCAGGAACTGCTGTCACCCTGCTCCAACAGCCGGGACGTTTTTAAGCTCTACTCTTGTCCTCTGCCGAGGGCAGGAAGTGCCGACCTGCTCACGGGAGGACAGTGCCTGCGCGACTGGGAAGGGTGGGGAGGCGCAGGGGGCACGCAAGGAAGTGCCAGCGCTGCCAGAGGGCACACGGAGAAAGCTGGCCAAAGAACGGCTGCCAACTGTGGGCAAGCTGGAGGACCCAGCACTCGTGCCTCCACATCCCCCAGGGACAGGGGGCGCCAGATGACGGGGCCCGTAGTTCCTGGGTACCGGGAGAGCCTGCGCAGAAAAGGAGACACACTGAGCCAGCCTCTTGCCAGTGCTCGGGACTGGGTCTTGTGGAGACTGGCGGGAGGGGGCGCCGGGAAGGCTGCCCCCCCAGCCATTCTGCAGGACGTCTCTGTCTCGCGCGAGGCGTGGCCGGAGCCAGGGCCACCTCCTGCCCCAAGGCCTTTGGGGCAGAGGGCCGGGCCGGCCCTGGAAGGGCAGCGCCAAGGCTGCCAGGCCCCCCGGCGGGATTCCCGGGCCACACAGAGCTGCGGTTTGTCAGTGGGTCGTGTTTTCGTTGCTTCCAAAAACAGGTTTTGAGGCTTCCATTAAAACACAGAAATACAAACAATTCCAAGCCAGCAAAACTCCTTGCTGCTGCCTCCGCTTTGACCTATTTACAGTTGTTCCAGATCCTCTTGCGCATTTGGTTGCTTAAAAAAAGTGGCGAGAGAGCGGGTGGCGGGGGGGAGGGAGGGGAGTCACACTCAGAGGAAGGATCCCGACCAAACGCGGGGCGGGGGCCGCCCCCCCGCAACACGGGGGCTGCCCGCGCCTCAGAAGGGCAGGTTGGCCATGCTGCCGGCCCCCGGGCCGTAGCTCATCTGGCCGTCCAGGGAGACGCTGCGCTGCCGCAGGGGGTGCGAGACCAGGAGGCTCTGCTGGGGGCCCGGGGGGCCCATGAGCGAGCCCTGCGGGGAGAGCATGTGGCCGGGCTGCGCGTACATCTCGCCGGAGACAGACATGCTGCGCTGCTTGGCCTGCATGAGCAGGAAGTTCTGCTGGGCCACCAGGCTCTGCTGCGGTAGCATCACGCCCTGCGGCAGGCTGTTCCCCAGCAGTGCCTGCGGGGGCGCCAGGCCCGCCCGGCCCAGCCCGGGCACCTGTCCGGGGTGGCACAGGGCCATGCTGCGCTGCATGCCCTGCGGGCCGGGCCGGGCGGGGGCCGGGGCCGGGGCCGGGCCGGGCGCCGGGGCCTGCTCCGCCATCATGTTCTGCAGGCTCATCAGGTGCAGGTTGGAGGGGTGCTGGATCTTGCCCGGCTGCCCCTCGCCCTTGGGGAAGTACTGCAGCGTGCTGCTGGGCTTCTCGGACGGGATGATGCGCGACAGGTCGAACTCGGGGATGCCGGTGGGCGTGGGCCGGATCACGTCGCTGAGCTCCGGGTCGCTGAGCACCGAGGCCACGCCGGGCAGCACCGCCGCCGCGTAGGATTCGGGCAGCCTCCCGGCCAGGCGCTGCGGGGGCGGGGGCGGGGGCGGCGGGGGCTGCAGCTCCTCCGGCGGCAGGCCCAGGCCGGGCGGGTAGTGCTGCTGCAGGCCAGGCCCGCCCGCGCCCCCCGGGCCCATGGGCAGGCTGCCCCCGCCGTTGCTGGGGGGCGGCTGGAGGCGCGGGGGGAAGGCCAGCTGGCCGGGCGGGCCGCAGGGCTGGCCCAGGGGGTCCTGGGGGCCCGGGGCCAGCATCATCGGGTTCTGCGGTGCGCCGCCGCCGTGCAGCGGCATGGTGGTGCCCAGCGGGCTCGGCGAGGACATCGCGGGGGCCGGGGGCTCGTGCGAGAGCGGCTGCTGGCCCGGCAGGTTCATGCCCATGGGGCTCTGCGCTGGCGCGGGCCCGACAGAGTTCATGTGCATCTGCGAGGGCTGGCTGCCCGCCATGCCTGTCGAGGGAAGCAGAGCCAACCGCCCCTCAGTGCCCGGCCACGACCCCCAGCCGACGGAGGGAGGGGCACCGGCCCATGGCGCGGGCAAAGCAGGAGCCCCCGCCCAGAAGCACGTGCAGAGCAGGGGCGGGGGGGGCCCGGAAGAGGCCCCGGGGCCCCAAGAGCAGGCCACACACATGGGGAACACCCCCCTGGACCTCTCCAACACCTCCCACTGCTGCTGCCTTGGGAAGGGGTCCGAAGGGGCAGCCCATGCGCAGGCAAGACAAGATCCTGCCCCTCTCCCCCCAGTGCCCCTGCCAGCAGCCAAGATCTGCTGGAGAAGCCCAAGGGGCCCAGTGGACGAGGGCCAGGGGGACTTTGGCCAGAGCAGCTTTGAGTGCACCCCACGGCGTCCTTGCAGAGAGTGAAGCACCCCCCGCGCCCCGGGCAGCCACCGATGCCAGGTGCCCACCACTGTTTCAACAGCAGAGGCTCCATCTGAGAAGGGACACTGCCTGCCGCCCTGCCAGGGGCCCTCCCCGCACCCTGGCCAGGATGGCCCTGGAGGGCCCCCCGGATACCCACCAGCCATGGTGCCCGGCGGAAGCATCGGCCGGTCAGGGAGCAGCTCGTCGTCCGACGTGGCGATGGTCTTGATGGCGTTGTGGTAGAGCGGGGTGGAGCTGGGCATGGCGTACTTCGACATCTGGGACATCATGAGTGACAAGGGGTTCTGTGACGGGGCCGGATCTGCAGGAGACAGAGGGCGAGGAGGCAGGTTGGAGCTCGCGGTCCCGGCCGGAACGGCACCGCACCTGGGCTGAGGAGCTGCCGGTCCTGCCCGAGGGCAGCGCAGGGGCTCAGCTGGACCCAGGCCCCGACCGGGACCCTGCCCAGCGCTTGGGCGGGACGCAGGCGGGAGGCACTGCAGCTGCCTGCTGGCAGGCTCCTGGCCCGGAAGAGGCTGGATCCTTTGGCAAAGGAGGCCAAGCTGAACCTTCCTCCCAGCGAGGGCAGTGGAGCAAGGAGAAAACGGCAGATTTAAATTCATCAGCATTTCCCATACGGGGTGGATTGAGGCCTGCTGATTTCCCAAGTAAACAAACCCCCGGTAGGAAGCGACCCTTCAAATTGTGTTTGGAGCGGAACACGACTTGTTACTTAGCCGCCAGATGACTCACTCTTGGTCCAGGATGTGAAGGGGCGCTGGAGTCGGGCGCCTGCGCCTGTGCCGACCGCTGCCCCCCGCACAGAACCCATGTCACTGCACGCCGGGTCCTGGCGCTGCCGCTCTAGTCCTCGGCCACCCGCCTTCCCCAGAGCACAGACGCTACACACCCTCTGAGCTCAGGGTAACAACCCGGGACTGTAAGGGTCAAAAGCTTCCGAGAGATAAATTTTGTTGGTCTTTACGGCGGCACAAGACCGTCTGCTGGCTTAGCTCCAACAGCTCGCCATGGCTACATTTCTGGGGGAAAGTATACAGAGGTTTCTTGTGCTCCTATTTGAAAAGCTCTGTGTGGAGCGTCTCTCCAAACAGAAGGCCAAGGACTGGACCAGACCCTTCACCCAGCCACTTCCAGAAACAATCAAGGACTGATCATTATCTGCCTTTTCCACGAGCCAGGAAGAACTGGGCTTTTTATGAGCAGGCAGAATTGTGCGGATCCAAGGTCCGGTAACGCACGGCACAAAGCCAAGTGGCCCGTCCAATAGCCTGGCGATGCCGTTGAAACCGCAGGCCGGGACTCGGATCGCCCTGCATTCCTGACCCATCGGCATCAGCCCACCCTTGGCCTGCTGTGCCTGCATAGCCACTCACTCCTCCGACAGCAACGACCGCAGTGTGACAATCAGAGCCTTGCACACTGCGCTGGATCCCCCATCCAGACACCTCCCTGCAAGGTCCTTGCGCGAATAAAGCCGTCGAACAACGGAGTGCTAGACTGCGCCTCGATGCGGGTCACTGATTAAATTCCAGGCGATATACTCCTGCAAGCTTTGTTTGCCAAATCCCGACCACGCCTAGGATGGCATTTCTTTTTGAAAACCGGCTATTTTCATCAGCATGTGCTGAGAAGGCCACTCAGAGGGAGGCCAGACACCCTGGGCTCGGGGCCCGTTCCCATTTCAGGGGGGAACCAGCCAGCGCACCGGCTGGCAAGTGGGGCCGGGGCCCGGGAGATCCCACTGGGCAGAGCTGAGCCTGGCCCACCTCACAGGGCTGTTCTATGGGTAGAATTGGGAGAAAGAGGAATAGGGGAGCCACCTTGTGCTCCCTGAGGGAAAAAAGGTGGGATACAGACATAACGGACAGGGCGGGTGGCAGAGGCAGCCCCACGTGACCCGCCCCCCCCCCCCGGCCATTACCTGGCTCGATGCTGCCCAGCGGCGTGGAGCTGCTCATTCCGGGGGCCGCCTTGCTCTGGCCGATGCCAGGGCTGGAAAGGGCGTTTTTCGGGGATGGAGCCCACCCGGGAGACGGCACGGCCATGGAGGGCGACTTGAGGTGGCTCGGCGAGCTGGTGGGGGAGTGGACGCCGAGCACGGAGCCGAGGACCTGCGGGGACTTGAGCGGGGTGCTGGCGGCCGGCAGGCTGACCAGGGCAGAGGGCGTCTGCGGAGACTTGAGGTTGGCAGAGGGGGACGTGCCCAGCGGGGAGTGGACTTGGCCGAGGGTCGGAGACTTGAGCCGGCCGACGCCGGGAGAGTTCACCTGCCCCACGTTGAGGGCCAGGTCGGAGGGGCGGCGGCCCAGGCCCCGGCCGGGGGCCTGGTGCATGTTCGCGGCGGGGGCGCTGGTGGTTGGGGGCAGCGGGATGTGGCTGAGCCGTGTGGTGTGGCCCATGCCCCCCTGCTCGGGGCCAAACATGTCCGGCGCGCTGCCCATCTCCTGCGGCCCAGCGGGGAATGGGCCCTGGAGGGCGGGGAAGCCCGGCGGCTGTGGCTGCTGCGCCGGGGGCCCCCCCTGGCCGGGGAAGGCCGCGCCCATCATCATCTTCTGGGGGCCGCCCATCATGGTGCCAGTGCCATTTGGGGCCCGCACCCGGGCCATCTCCTCGGCGGGCAGCAGCTCCGGCCCGCGCATCTTCTGCGACATCAGCACCTGCTGCTGCTGTGGCGTCATCTGCACATTCAGGTTCATGTTCATGTTCATGTTGACGTTCATGTTCATGTTGAGGTTGCCGCCGGGGGGGCCCAGGGCAGGCTCCATGTCCCTCAGCGGGGGGCTCAGCATGGCCCGGGAGCCGCCGAACTCCAGGCCCAGGCCCTCCCCGGCGAACATGGCTGGCTCCACCGGGCGGTGCGCCTGCATCATGCGCTCCACCTCCACGCCCAGGGGCCGCTGCATGGCGCCGGGCCGCTTCTCCAGCAGCTGGTGCCGCAGCAGCTCCTCGCGGGCCCGGGGCGCCAGGAAGCGCTCGCCCTCCCCCTGCCCCAGGGGCGTGTAGGGCAGGCCCCCGGGGGCAAAGCCGCCGGGCGCCCCCATGGGCATCTCGTCGCTCCAGGCCAGGCCAGGCCGGGCCGGGCGCTGCGCGGCGCCCATGGGCCCCAGCGGCTCCAGCGGCAGGCTCTGCATGCCCCCGAAGCCCCGCGGCTGCACCTGGCCGCTGGGGAAGCGCGGCCCGGCGAAGGAGGGCCGCAGCTGCAGCTGTTCCTGCACGTCCACGGGGACGCCGCGCAGCAGCCACTGCTCGGCCGGCTTGCTGTGGTAGGGGGGCGGGGGGCCACGCAGCATCACGGGGCCCATGGGCTGGGGCAGCAGCACGTCCGGCAGGGGCCGTCCGCTGTGCAGGGCGCCCTGCTCCTCCTTGCGGCGCTTCTCCTCGTAGTACTCCTCCTGCAGCTTGCGCCAGGCGGCCTGCTCCGGGGTGAGGCTGTCCTGGCCCAGCCGCTGCATCATCAGGTTCATCTGCTGGCCCAGGTCCACCCCGGCCGGCCCCGGCCCCGGCCCCTCGGGCTCCAGGCCGGGCCCCCCCAGGCTCTGCGTCTGCGAGATCATCGACTGCAGTGGCTCCTCGTACTTCTTCAGGCCGGCCCCGGGCGGCGGGGCCTGCGGGGCCGAGGGGGCCGGGCCGGGGGCAGGGGCCGGGGCGGGCAGGGCGCCCACCTCCGTCGCCCCGGGCCCCCCCTTGAGGAAGGGCTCGGCCTCGCTGCCACGCAGGAGCAGCCGCTCGATGTCCCGCAGAGTCTGCAGGGAGCGCTCCCGGTGCTCGAGCTGCTCCTTGGAGAGGCCTTCGGCGTTCAGGGCGCTGCGGGGCCCGTTCCCCGCGGAGGGCCCCCCTGGGGGGGCACCCTCCCCCAGCAGGCCGTCCGCAGAGCCAGCCGGCAGGGCGCCGGGGGCCGTGGGGGTGCTGGGGTGGGTGCCGCCGGGGGCGGTGCTGCTGCTGCTGCCGTTCCCCACTGAGTTGGGCGTCAAGTCCCGGTGGCTCTCCTCAGCAGGCGCCTCCGGCGGGACAGCTCCGGTGGGCGTGGGCAGTGGCCCCGGGCCCAGCCCCAGGGCGGGAGGTGCTGCAGGCTGGGCGGGCGGTGCCGGGGGCGCGGGTGGTCCTTGGGCCTGGCTGCTGGGCGGCATGGCGGGCTGGGACTGTGGGGTGCCGGCCGGCGAGGGGTCGATCGGCAGCGGCTCCGGAGCAGCCTGGATTTTCGGGGCGGAGGTCTGCGGCAGATGGGAAGGGAGAGGCTGGATCAGGGGGAGCTGCCTTCTGCGGAGGCACCCGGATGCTGCGGCCCCGTCTATGCAGGGAGCGGCCCCCCCCCTCCTCTGCCCAAGCATACCTGGTCCAGCTTGGCCCGGGGCACATGCTGCTGGTGGTAGCCCAGGATGGAGTCCGCCCTGCCCTGAAGAACAGCCTCGGCAGCGCTGCAAGCACACGGGGTAGCCATCAGGAGGGCGTGACACGGAACAGGCCCCTTCCCTGGCCTGCAGCCCCAGCTGCCTGCCCTCCTCCCGAGCAGCCCCAGAAGGGCCCCTGGGCCCCTGCCCTGCCCTGCCCTCCCGCACAGCCCCACCCACAGGGAGCAGCACGGGCCCCGGCCGGGACGGGGCTGCACAGAGGCTCCCTGCTGCCCGCGCATCCCGCAGCCATGGCCACCGCCCGTCCGGGGGCTGCTGCGAGGGGCGGGGGGCCTGCTGGGCCTGCTGGGCCTGCCAGGCCTGCAAGAAGCCGCCAGTCTTACGTGTTAGCAAGGTGCGTGGTGAAGACATAGACGAACTGCAGGGGTGGCTTCCCCCCGCCGCCCCCGGCGTCCGGCCTCAGGCCTGGGGCTGTGCCGTGGGGTGTGCTGGCCGCGCCACCCTCGTTCAGGGCGGGGAGCGGGTTGGATCCAGGGCCCAGCTGTGAGGCAGTGGTCATTGCCGACTCCGGTACATTACAACCTGTGGGCAGGGGGCAGTGGTGGGGGAGCGAGTTAGTGGCTGGCTTGTGCCAGGCGAACCACTTGGCTGCAGGGGGGCAGGCAGAGGACCGAGACCGGCCCCACATGTGGAGTTGGAGAGGCTGGTCAGAGCCCGGGGCGGGCATGAGAGGGAACGTGAGGCCGGGAATGCTCCACGCTCGACTCCCAGCTGCTTTCCTCCCAGGATCCAGCAGGGGGCAGCAGGCAATGGGAGTCCAGACTGGCTGGAGGGTCGGCCAGCGAGCGCCCAGTCGGTCCAGCCTTCAGGGGCAATGGCCTCCGGCCTAAGGGGCCCACCCGGTCAGGGCTCTGCAAGGAGTGGGGGGACGCCCCCCCTCCCTGGACCAGGCGTCCGCTCTGCTGTGCCTGGCTGGCTCCAGCTCTCCCTTCCAGCAAGACAGCGGCACGCCAATGCTGCGCCCGTTCCACCGCCCTGGCAGGAGACGAGGCGCTGCCCTTCGCCCCCCACCTGCTGTCCCTGACACGGGGAGGGCTCTCGGATGGGGCGGCCCGGGGCCCCTGCTCGGAGGCAGGCGGCCCCCCCATGCCCTCGCACACTCACCATGGGCGCTGCTGAGGGGCTTCTCCTCCTCCTCGCTGTCTGCGCCGGAGCACCACTCGTCGCCACTGTAGGGCTGCTTCCGCTCCAGCACGCAGCGCCGCTTGCTCCGTGGGGCCGCTTCGCCTGCAGCGGGGGGCGTGGGGGTCAGTGGGGCCGGGGAGGGCCAGAGGTGAAGGCAGCCGGGCGAGCCCTGGAAGCCGTGGCCCCCTGGCTCGGGCCCGCAGGGAAAAGGGCCCCCCGCTTACCTTTCAGCTCCTTGTCCAGCGAGGCGGCGCTGGCTTCGCGCCGCTCCCCGGAGTCCACCGAGACGCTGCGCTCCCGCTTCACCTTGCCCTTCAGGGCCCCGAAGACGGGCACGGGCGCCTGGCCGCTCTTCAGCCCAGGGTGGCCGGGGCTGGGCTGGCTCACCTTGCCGCCATGGCCCCCGGCCCCCACACCCTTGGCGCCCAGGCTGCAGGCGGGCCCCTGGCTCACGCTGGGCGCCTGGGGCTGGGCGCCGCCGCCTCCCGTCTTGCCATGGCCGGACAGCTTGTTGTCAGGGTGCATTGGATTGGCTGGGCCTCCCGGCAGTGGCCCTGGGGGGAGCGCCGCGTCCCTGCTGTCGCCGGCGCCGCTTCCTGGGGGGCAGAGCACTGCAGGGAGAGCAGGAGGGAGAGGGAAGGAGCTGTCAGCAAGTGGGGAAAGCACTGAGCCTCTGCCCACGTGCCAGCCCACACAAGCCGCCCGGCCCTGCGAGGTCCAGATGGCCCCCTCCCCTCTGCCCGGACTCCTCGGCCGCCGTCGTGGCTGGGAGGGGCAGACCCGGGAGGCCACTGCTGCATGCTGGCCGTGGGGTCCAGCTTCTGGGCCAAGGGGCCGTGCAGCCCACGCTCGGCCTGGCAGCGAGGGTTTGCCTCCCGCGTTTCAAGACCAGTTTCCCTTTTGGGAGCAGGAGGAGAGCAGGGCAAAGCGTCTTCCCCAGCCCACTCCGCCGCACGCCATGGGCAGCACGGCAGCGGCCTGGGCACCTCTGCCCCCACTCTGGCTCCTGGCCCCGCCGGTACAGCTACAGGCCCTGCGCGCCTGCTCTCCAGCGGGACCCCCGCGCAGAAGCGCAGGGCACAGAAGGTGAGGCGATGCTTCCTCCGGATGGGCCCTCCACCTCTGTGGGGCGAGCTGGCCCGCCCTCCATCACAGGGGATGGCCAAGGCTTCCTGCAGCGCTTGCCAAGCGGGCTGTGGCTAGGCCCACAAGCCAGCCTGGGCCAGTCCAGCCCACTTCCCCTTAGCCGCTCCTAACCGGCCAGCCTGGGGCACAGATCCGCTTTCCTTCTGGCTGGAGTCCCTTTAAGGGTCAGCCCCCCCCCCCCACTGGCTCTGTCTCTGGGGGCCTATTAATAGCAGCTGGAAAGATCACATCACTCCAGGGATATTTATACCTCGTTCCACACGAGGAGAGAATTATTTCCCTGTTGCCTCAGCCAGGCCTGCCCAGCACGGGCCGGGGGGGACACTGGATTGGGCAGGACAGGCTGCCTGCAGGCCGCAGAGCCAGCCTTCTAGGCGGGGGGCCCAGAGGGGCTGAGATGCCAGCAGGCTGGCAGCACCCGCAGGGCCCGCACATACCCTGCAGGCACCCAGCGGCCCGAGCGCCATCCCTGTGGCCCACGCCACTCTGAAAGACGGGGACACGCCAGCCCAGCCATGGCCTTCTCCACGGGGCTGCTTCTGGCACCATCCCTTCCACTGCGCCCGCAGTGACCTGCCTGGGGACGAGCGCATGATGCGGCCAGCCGCTTGCGCCCGGGACTGCCGGAAGGGCACCGCCTGCCCCTCCGGCCCTCGCTTGTCCAGGTCACGCTGGGGCGCCCTCCCAGGCGCACCACTTTCCAAAACGACAACCGGGAGCTTCCGTGGGCCGGCAGCGGTCCCAAGGCCATCGCCCGCCCACCCGCCAGCCAGGGCCCTCCCAGGCTCCCCACTGCTTCCCCGCCTCCTCTGCAGCCAGGGGCCGCACGGCTCCAGGTGTCCCTCCACGCGGGGGCGGACTGTCCAGGCACGCCAGCTCGTTCGGAGACCCGGAAGTCCCGGGGGGCACTCGCATCATTCCAAGTTGGCTATGAATGGGGCGCCCCGGCCAGAGCGCGTCCAGCTCCGGGGAATGGTTGCGGAGAGCCTGCTCAGCGCCCGGAGCGCCATCCTGCCTCAGATCCCACGGGCGACGTACAGCCGCTAGGACTGGCAGCCATTGGTCGGATCCTCCTTGATGGAAGGCCATTCCGAGCGGCGGCCCTCCTGCGCAGAGGAGGATTCTCCGAGCGCTGGCCAGGCCCCGGCCCTCTGCTGGCAGGTGTGCCCGGTTGCCTTCCTCTCGCTCTACTCCTGGAATAAACACCTGGGCTTGGAGAATGAGGGGGGCCTGGGGAGGGCCAGGGTCACGGGGGTCTCCACCTCAACCAGACAGCAAGTGTCTGGCTCGGGGCTTCTCTGTGTGGGGGGGCAGCAGCACCGCCTACTGATCAGAGGCAGGTGCGAGCAGCCAGCCTGACACAGGAAGTGTGACGGCTCTGAGTGCCCGTGCCGGATAGCGGCCCTTGCATCCCTGCCCTCCTTGCAGCCTTCCCACGGGAGCATCCGGCTGGCCACTGTGGACTAGCCAGATCCAGCTTCAGGGCTCTTCCCATTTCCTGCTGTTTGCTCGCAGCCTGAACTGCTGAGAATGTACTGAAAACATTTCTATAGCTCCTTTTGGGAAAATGCCTTCGATACCACTTACAAAATTTCAGAAAACACAAGAGAGGGCCCGGGAAAAGATCAGCTGGCAGTGCGCTTGAAATGTGCAGCAGCCACTTCAAGCACCAACGCAAGATGTGTCCTGCGGGAGCCGGTTGGCGGTCCGGGGGACGGGCCCCTCAGAGTTCCCACGTGTCGGGCACGCCGAGGGTGTCCTCGGCGGGGCCTCTCCCACTGCTTGGTGCACAGGAGCAAGGCCATAACAAGGGATGCCCCTTCCTGGAAGCTCGGCAATGCCTCCCTCCAGCCCTGCTCCTGGGGCAGCTGCGGCTCGGCCCAAACGTGTTGGGGCAAAGCTGGGGAAGGCAGGAGGTTTCCAACTTCCGCCTGGGGATGGGCCAACTCCCGCCTGACACCCTCCCACGCACCGAGCCAGCTCCACGGCTCCGCCTGGAGTGAATGGAAGGGTTCCCATTCCCCCTCCAGCAGCCACGCCACACCTACCCGCGTGAAGGAGTCGCTGCCGCCTGCCCTGGAAGGCAGGGAGCGAGGGGGGCATCTCTGCTGCCCTTCCTGATCCAGTGTGCAGGGCAGGTGGGCGGAGCAGCACTGCAGCCCGCGCTGGCAAGGATCTGTGCCTCCCGGCCATGCCCTCCACTCTGCCAAGGCTTATTCTGAGTACTGTATGTTTTCATCTGCGTAAGAATCTGGGGCAAGCCGCCCCCTCCAATTTTTGGGCACATCCCTGCATTTTTCGCAGGGAAGACAGTAAAAAGGTGGAAGTTCAGTTTTCCAACTGCACAAAACTTACTTTCCACCGCACAATTTTATTATTTTTACAACTGCACAACATGTGGCCTAGGTGCACATTGGAGCAAATTCTGCTCTGTGCAAATTGCTATTCTACCCCAAATGGTTCTGGCCCGACTGTTAGGGAGGCGGACTGAGCGGGTTAAGGCCACCGCTCTCTTCTGCAGGAGAGGCTGCAGCCAAGTGGGGCTCAAGGCAAGCGCAAGAATGCCCAGGGGCTGCCCCCGCCGCCTCCACTGTGACCTGCTTCTCACAGAGGGGCCTGATCCTGCCCCACAGGCCCCGACTCCTGCCCTCTACACAGGCAGTGCAGGCAAGCGGTGCAAGGTGCCTTCCTCCTTGCCCAACATGGCCAGGAAGCACCCTTGAAAAGAGACGCGTCTTAAGATGCGCAGTGCTCAGGTGCTTCCGACTTCCACCACGCACAGCTCACTGGTGCAAACTCTTTGAATGGAATGATGCCACACACACACACACACCTTTATACTTCACCATTCTGCACCTGCCACAACTTGAACAAGCGATTCTACTACTATTTCTGCTACAGGTGCAGGGACAAAAGCACCGCCTCGCTGCCCCCGTCTCAGCCTGCCTGTCCCCTCTGGAGCAGCAGCACAGCCGCCTGGCTCCTGCCAGCAGGCTTCATTCCTCATTTAGCACAGCCCTTCCAGCTAGAATAAAAGCAGCAAAGTCACCCCTTGCATGCCCCCCCACCCCAGAGCCCAGGCTGCAAACCAGCAATGGGAGGAGGCCCCCCTGGGCAGGGGGCCCTTTGCTGCTGGCCAGCTCTCCCCAGACCCTGCTTGGAGGGCCACCAAGCCCTTGCCTGCTGCGCCTGAGCGACAAAGTCCCCACGGCAAGCTTCCCGGTGGCCCCCGGACACGACTCTTCAAGCAGGGAACTGGGCAAGGAGGGAAGGCTGGGGGGTGAGAGGACGTCACAGAGGACAGGCAAGGCCGCTTCTTGTCCGCTCCAGAGTGCGGGGCACCAAGTAACGGGCTTGACTTAAAAGGAACCAGGTAGACCAGACACTGGGGAGAATTTCCTCACAGTCAGAGCAGCACGGCAATGGGGTCCATAACCTGGGAAAGTTGTGGGAGGGAAGGCTGGGGGGTGAGAGGACGTCACAGAGGACAGGCAAGGCCGCTTCTTGTCCGCTCCAGAGTGCGGGGCACCAAGTAACGGGCTTGACTTAAAAGGAACCAGGTAGACCAGACACTGGGGAGAATTTCCTCACAGTCAGAGCAGCGCGGCAATGGGGCCCATAACCTGGGAAAGTTGTGGGCTCACTGGAGACATTCAAAAAGTGTCTGGACAGTCCGCTGAGCGGGGTGGTGTAATGTGGTGTCCCACAATAGCAGCGATGGCCGACTGGCCCCTTCCAGCTCTGCTGTTCTAGGATTTTCAAGTAAGCCAAATCCAAGGTGAATGGAAGTCTGTAGCCCCTTTGCACCTTTTTTGACTGAGCAGCAGAAGACGAGGTGCACAGAATTTTATTTTCATCTATGGAAACCCCAAGGGGACGAGCTGCATGGGGAGCAGGGGGACCCCTTGTCACTTCGGAAGCTGCTGGGCAGGCAGGGGCACCACTGGAGCAGCACAGCCCCCAGCAGAGGGCAGCGTGGATCTCGGAGCCAACCCACGGGCCTCTTCCCCGTGCCAATGACGGCCAGGCTAGGTGGCTTTCCCGGGGAGCTCCGACTGTGGGGCCCAGCCCAGCACACTGTCCAGTGTGTGGCGGCACTCAGACAAAGAACGGGGCTCCTCCAGCCAGCCGCGCCGGACAGTCCCCGGGTCCAGCGGGAGTCCCAGGCATGCAGAGGTGCAGGTACGGCGGGATGCGGGAGCTCAGGGCCCAGGTGGTTTCTCACAAGGATGCCCTCTCTCACGGAAGGAAGGAAGGAAGGATAGGAAGAGCACTGCGGGATCAGACCCGGGTCCATCCAGCCCAGCACCCGGCCATCAGCTGCCCATGGGAACCCACAGGCTGAGCATGGGGGGAACAGCACCCCACTGCTCATGTTTGCCCCCAACTGGGGCATGTGGCAGGCTATCTCTGAGGCCGGAGGTGGCCGAGGACCCTCAGTTCCAGCTGCCATAAGCAACCTTATCCTCCATTCATCTACCCAGTGAGGCTGCCCAGGGAGTTATCCTGGCTAACGCTTGGGCTGGTAAAAGAACGAACGAACGGTTGTCCTTTACAGGTATCTAAACCAGCAGCCGCCACAACTTCTTGTGACAGCAGATGCCACTGTTTTGCTGTGACTCTGCCCTGCACAGGGAGGGGGCTGGTCCAGGTGGCCTTTCTGGCCCCTCCAGTTTACTGTTCCGTGACTCTCCCACTGCCTCCCACCATTCGGCTTCCTGGGATGGCCCTGCTGGGGCTTCAGTATCATGAGGGAGGCTTCCACTTTCTTCGCACAGGGCATAACTTTATACTCCTCCATGATGTCTCCTCTTACTCAGCTTTTCTCTTAGCTAAACCGAAAGCAAGGAAAGGTCAGTATTTGAGAAAGCAATGCATTTTAAGTAGGTAACTGCAGGATTCAACATTGGTGTGAATTTAATTTAGATTTCATTTTCCACCTGTGAATTTTTTAAAGGGACACGTATGATACTTAGACCCTAAACATTTCTTTGGACGGAATCGTTCTCCCCCACCCGAGAGGGGAGGAAAGGGAGGAGTCTGGTGGTTCCTGTTCCTGGGACCCTGGCCCACTCACATCCCAACCAGCCCACACGCCATTTCCATATCTGAAAGGCAGGTATTGTCCGCCATTGGCTGCCACCACGGAGCAATACCGCAATACCGGCTGCAATTTGGAATCTTTGCACATGCTAATCAGGCTGAAGCTCAGCCTGGGGAGAATTAATATTTAGCAAACTTCCTGCAGTTTGGTCATACAAGGATCGTATTCTTCCTGCTTCTACAGTTGAGGTGGGAACCAATCCAAGGAATTCTGCAAGTTTTCAGGAACGCGGCCAATCTGGTTAAGAAACTGTCTCCAATTCCTAATGCAACACCCCTGAAGCAAAGGCTGGAAAGACATTGGAAATTCCTCGGTGCCAGGATCCCATTTGGAGGAGCCACCGGTGCCGTGGGTTTGTCTGAGGGCTGCCAGCACCCCCCTGCCTCCCTCCCCCCCTCGTTGTGCAATCGCTGCAGCTCTGCTGCTTGTTTACTTGGGCATGTTGGGCTGCTGCAGGTCATTCTGAGCAGACTTGCTCAACAGCAAAAGACCAGTGAGTATCCCAGGCCAAATTCCACTCCAACAGCATTTAAGGCAGAAATAAAGCAGCTGCAGAGAGCCAAGACCCTCCCAGAATCCCAAGAAGTCACAGACACTCCTCTCGCTCGCTCCGGCCTCCCTCCGGTTCATCCCTTGCAATGTGCAACCGCAGTCAGAGGAAGGAAGGCGCTCTGTGGCGCTGCAGCAGGTCGAAGGCCTGGCGGCACCTTGAAAGACTAAATAGAGTTCAGGGACAGCACTTTTTCATTCTCTAGAGCTGCTAGTCCTCAAAAGCATCTGCCACAATAATCCAGCCGCTCTTTTAAAAGGTCTCCAGCACATCTTCCAAGTCCCTAGTACTGGATCAGGGCCACCGGAGGGCCACGGTGCGCTCCCTTCACCCGGTTTCCAGGCTGCAGCCAGCAGGCAGGTGGGGGCAGCCCCCTTCCAGGGAGACCTGTGGGAGGCCGGCCTCGGGGCCAGCCACCCCCGGGAAGGGAGCGTCCTCTGTCCTGGGGCCGGGCCGGCCCGCGGCTCTTCCTGCCCACTGCTGCTGCCCGGAGGCTGCCACCCAGCCCGCTCTCCTTGCAGAATCCGACTTACTCACACTTGCTCCACCCCCCCACCCCCCAGGAGCAAAGCCAGACAGAGTTTTGTTGTGAATACATGAAACTGTCGCTAAGTGAAGGAGGGAAAAAACCCAGGCGGAGGGAGAGGGGAGAAACCACAGTTGGATTTCTGGTGGCTGGCCAGCTCCCTGACTCAGCTCGCTTGGTCGCTTGCCATGCGCAGCCAAACACAAAACTCCCGCAGCGGGGAGCTGGAGCCGGAGCCGGAGCCGGAGAGTGAGCGGCAGGCCCGGGGGGGGGGGGGGTGGGGGGGGGGTCAC
>NW_025335427.1:413269-415040 GCF_004798865.1 Varanus komodoensis
GGGGGGAGGGAGGGAGGGGGGCAGGCTTCTGCGCCAGCGTGGTCTCGGGGCCAGCGGGCAGCCACGGATGACTCTGCAGGGAGCCGCCGTGCGCCAATTCGTGGCCTGCTGGGCTCCTCCTGCGATTTCCCAGATCGGGCAAGAGCGGGAGACTTTCCGCGTTTCAGGGGCCTCACCAGCTGCTGCTGCTGGGGGCCACTAAGGGCTGCCCTTCTTGGGGGCACCAGGGGTGGCTCGGTGGGAGGCCCCCTGCCTGGTGAGCATAATTCTGGGCCCCGGTGCAATGCGATGCCAGGAAGGTGGCGGAAAACCACTGTCCGCTGGAGTAGACACAGCAAGCCTGCTGGCCAGTTCAGGATGGCAGCGGCCCGCTTCTGCCAAGCGGCCTGCAGGCGGCACGAGGACCTCGGGAGCGGCCTTCTGCCCACACAGTCCTGCTGGGCCAGAACGGCTCATGCCTGGCTGCTAGCCGTAGTTGCCTGGCCTCCCACAGGGGATCTTCTGCCCCCTCCATCCAGAGATGCTGTGGGGCATCCCAGTGTGCAAGGAAGGGCTCTGCCACCGAGCCCCAGACCTCCCCGGCGGGCAAGCTGCCAGCCACGCGCAGCAAGCCCTTGGTGGGGGCCGCCGGCTCACGCCCTCGCCCAGCCACTCCGCTCTGCGGCAAGCAGGGGCTGGAGGGACGCCGCTCGAAGGAGGCGCACGGCGGGCTCTCCGTGGCACCAAAGCAGGCGTGCCCAGAGGCCAGAGACCCAAGCAGGGGGCAGCCACCGCCTCCCCCGAAAGAGCTGCGGCGCCCACCCCCTGCCCTGCGAGGGGCACGGCACGCTCTGCGGCAGGCGCCCTCGCGGGCTGGAGCCTGAAGGTCTGGGAGCAATTTCTGCCTCCCACGTGCTGGGCTGAGTTTGTGCTGGGGGTCAAAGGTCACTGCTTTTCCAAAGCACTCTGGGAAAGACGCCAACTGGAGCAAACCGCTAACCCTGCGCAGAGCAGGCAGAGGCGGCGTTAACCCGTTGCAGGGAGTGGCCAGCGGCTGCGCACTGTCCTGCGGAGGGAGGCCGGAGGAACGGAGCAGGATACCGAGGAGCCGCGGCAGAGGCACCCCCACCGGGCAGCAGGAGCCCGGGGCCCCCAGCGACCTGCCTCTGGAGGGGACCGGCTCACGCGGGGGGGCGGCAGGGAGAAGGTCAGGCGCCCGGCACGCTGCAGGAGGGGTCCAAGGCTGAGGCCCGCGCCCACCTCGTGCCCGGGAAGGCGGAGGGCTGTCACTGCAGGACAGAGCAGGGGCCGGGCTGCAGGCGGGGGGCGCCGCAGCTGGAAATGCTGCAGCCCGCAGGGGGAGCCTTCACGAGCACAGCCGAGCCGAGCAGGTGTCCGCCCTGCAGAGACGGCCTAGCCCAGGCACTGTCCCGCCACCTGTTCCTGGCATGCTGTCGGCTTCCTTCTGTCCCAGCAGGCCAGGCCCAGCCACGCTGCCCGCCCACTGAAGCCCCAGGCGCACACGGCAGCACAGGGCCTGCCTTCAGGGGTGGGCAAGAGGGCCGCCAGCTCGGCCAGTGCCAAAGGCAGGTGACAGCTCTGCAAACAGGTGGGAGCTGCAGCAGCCCCTAACACCATCGGGGTCTGAAGCAGGGGCAGGCCTCTGCCCAGGACCAGGGCAGGAGGAAAGGCACTGGCCTCCAGATACCCCTTCACCACATCCTGTGGCTGGGGGGCCAGAGAGGGTGCCCCAGGAGCCCCCTCAGCTCCCCAGCAGCATGCACCAGTCAAC
>NW_025335428.1:0-1901 GCF_004798865.1 Varanus komodoensis
TGTTTCTCTGCTTAGCCCCTGCCTCATGCAAGGTGTGTGGAAAGCTGCCGCCCAGGATTCTTCAAGGTGGTTCTGGAAGGGAAGCCCATTTGCTGCTATGAATGCACTCCCTGTGAATAAGGGACCATCTCCACCCAAGAGGGTGAGTGACCACAAAGGAAAGTGCAGGACCTGAAAGGAAGGCAAGAATCCTCCAATGCATGGGGTTCACTTTCACAGCATGCTAAGCCACGCTGCAGACAAGCCAAGCTGGTACATTCTCCATGGGACAACCACTGATTTGCTCGACAGATAATCAAGCTCACTGCAGCTTGTTCTCTCTATATCCTCTCTCCAGTCCTCCAGATGGAGGCCATACACATCTGAAGAGCATGGTTTTTGCCCACTGTGCCTTTGGGCATGTTGGCTTACCACACTCCCAATGGAGAATTTCCCACCCACCATGCTTGGTCTACCCCATACCAGCTAAAAATGGATTTGTACAAGGCTGCATGTCTGGTTACAGCTGTGCAAAGACCTTCTTCAGCATCCTCAGAAGCAAACGCTGCTGTATGTGGTGTGGATGAGGGATCTTGCTTGGACAGTGTTTGTACAGGGCTTGATTCCTGGTGAGTGCCAAGTAGGTGCCATTCCCACCCCCCAACTCATTACTCACACAGAGAACCCCAACTCATGCCACCTCTGCAAGCTCTTCCTCTTGCCACACACCTGCATCACATCCTGAAGGCACAACTTGATTGGAACAAGCAACTTCTCCTGTAAGGTTTTACATGCAAAATCCTTACCCTACACTAAAGTTATTGCCAAATCACTGGAGAAGGGGAAGGCAGAGAATGAGGTGGCTGGATGAAGTCACTGAAGCAGTTGATGTGAGCTTGGATGGACTCTGGGGATGGTGGAGGACAGCAAGGCCTGGAGGAATGTCGTTCATGGGGTCATGATGGGTCAGGCATGACTTTGTGATTAAACAACAAAAAAAGGTATTGCTGAGGAGAATATACCCAAAGTGTGCATGCATCGATGTGAGTGTGTGTGTTTGTGAGTGTGTGAGTTCTCCCAGGGTCCATGCACGCTTCTTTCCCTCCCCACCCCCAGATCTGGATCCATGCATTACTGGCCCAGAAGAAAATGTGATACATTTTATCCCACATTCTTCATGCAAAACTTTGCCTCTCCTATGGAAAGAGCTCTGAAATCTGCTCTCATGCTAAGCACCCACTTCCAAAACAAAGGCCCCCTTGCCTTGGTGTGTCTGTGTCCCAACCTGTAGATGACATCCATCAACTAAGCATCTCTGACATGGGGATTCCAAGATGTGTGCTGAAGCCTGTTCAGGGAAGGCAACCCCAGCCTCTCCTGCAACCCAGACTCTCTTGGTGCCGGTTGGAAAATGCCCAATAGCTCTACCCTACTTCTCCCTGGCTGGAGAATGATCCCTTCTTTCCCCCTCTGCCCTCTCCTGCAGGACCCTTTTGAGTCAAAGGCCAATGTCAGTGTGGTTTTTGAGGAGAGGAAGAGTGTGCCAGTTAGAGGGGAAAGGGGAATAAGGAGAGAGATGGTGGAGGAAAGTAAGGGCTGCACACCATGCTGGAGGAAAATGAAGCTGAATGTTCTGAGATTCCTAGGAGTGCAGCAACCCTATCTCACCCATGTTCCCCAGCTACCGGATTACATAAGCATACCTTTTCTGATATGGAGGTAACATACACCCATCAGTTGCAGTCGCCATTCAGAGGCTTCTTTATGAAATTCTCCCATTACCTCTTCAAGCTATCCAGGTTGATTGTCCTCACTGCATTTTCTAGATGAAGATTACAGCGTTTTACCATGTGGTATTTGAACTTGGACTTTCTTTCCTCTGCCACGAATCTCCCAGCACTCAATTTCATAGGAGGACTTCA
>NW_025335428.1:2034-4153 GCF_004798865.1 Varanus komodoensis
GCATGAAATGTGAATGTTTTCAGTGTCCTTTAGAAGGAAATCAATGCATCTTACTGGCATTTCCAAGCTGATTGAACTAATTACAACATAAACAACAGTAGCATCAAGGAGCTGAAACTCCTTGGGCAGGATACAACAATGCTTAAAACAAAATGATAAAATATGATTCAGGTCCCATAAAAGCCATAGTATAAGAAGATACAGTTTTCAAGGTGAACATGTTGCCAGATGTAAGTACAGCATGTGTTAGTGAGTTTCACAGTGCATTGTGTGTGGGAAAGGACTTGGTTTTAGCTACACTGATCTTTCCACCATTCGAGGGAAATTGATTTGACCAAAGAGCAGGCAACCACCACCATTTGTGACCAATGGTCAAACAAGTGCTCCAGAGGAAGAAGGTTGAGCAACATCCTCCAAAATGTACCTGGAAGACCCTCTAGACCTGAGGTTCTCCTACCCTGGAATACACATAGGGAACTCTGGAATTCGAACATGTGGATCACTGAACATGGATTGTAGGCCTGTGATAATAAAGAGGCCTGAAAGTTTGACTGTGTCTTGCAAGAAAGATCTTTGTGCCAATGATCATACCTGATAAGTGTACTTGATTCAGTGTAAGCAACAGAGTTTACTATGGATGTAAATATTTCCCTTCATTCTTCCAGATTCAGAACACTGTGCCATGTGTCCAGATGATCAGTACCCAAACAAGAACCGAAATAAGTGTATCTCCAAGGTCAACATTTCCCTGTCCTATGAAGATTATTTAGGGACCATCCTGGCTTCCATAGCCCTAATGCTATCTTTCATCACAGGATTCGTGTTAGGAATCTTCATTAAATTCCTAGAAACTCCCACAGTCAAAGCCAACAATCGGGACCTCTCGTACATTCTCCTTGTCTCCCTCCTGCTTTCCTTCTTGTCCTCACTTCTATTCATAAGTCAGCCAAGGAAAGTAACTTGCCTCCTCCAACAAACAGCCTTTAGTATCATCTCAGTGGCTGTGTCTTCCTTGCTGGCCAAAACCATCACTGTGGTGCTAGCCTTCCTGTCCACCAAGCCAGGAAACAGAATGAGAAACCTGCTGGGAAAGAGTTTGGCCAACTCTGTTGTCATTTCCTGTTCCAGCTTTCAAGTGCTCATCTGTACCATATGGTTGGTGGCCTCTGCCCCTTCCCCTGACTCTGACATGCACTCCAAGGCAGGTCAAATCATCCTGCAGTGCAATGAAGGCTCTGTGGCCATGTTCTACACTACCCTTGCTTACAAGGGCTTCCTGGCAGCTGTCTGCTTCATGGTGGCCATCCTGGCCAGGAAGCTGCCTGGGGCCTTCAATGAGGCCAAGCCAATCACCTTCAGCATGCTGGTCTTCTGCATTGTCTGGGTGTCTTTTGTGCCCACCTACTTGAGCACAAGGAGGAAGTACATGGTGACCGTGCAGGTCTTCTCCATCTTGGCCTCCAGCACTGGGCTGCTGGGCTGCATCTTCCTTCCCAAGTGCTACATTATTCTTGTGAGGCCTGACTTCAATATCAAGAAGCACCTCATGAATAAAACCAAATGATCACTGTGATCTGGTTGCCTCTCGCCCCTTTAATATTCTCTTAGTTGTTTTGCTGCAGTCTGTTCCTGAAAAAATGATGCTTCTTTCCATTTTTCACTGGAAACCTTCTTCCATTTTACTCACAAATAGCAATGATTTCCCTAAGGTTGTTTTACTTTTGAAGAGAAATGCTTCTTCCCCCACCATTTTGAATTTATTCCCACTCTAAAATATTTCATCCTTTTCCATGTCTAAGGAGGAGTAAGTCCACAGATCTTCCAGTCCTAAACTGTATATGTAACATGAGGTCATCTCTCCTTTTCCTTGCCTTGAAGATATATCAGGAAATCAATTGTCTATCTATTTTGCTGAGATCAGGACACCAAAAGAAGAAAAGAATGTCAGTTAGGTCATTCCCAACCTGAGCAGCACTGTCTCAGTTTTCACAAGCCAGAGAGAAAAGATTTGTGTTTGAATGGAGGGAAATCACATCTTTTGACCCTGGCTTGTTTCAGCAGTAGTTTCAGCAGTAGTTCACTATAGCCATCAGAGACCAACAAAACCTAAACAGAAATT
>NW_025335428.1:4498-10586 GCF_004798865.1 Varanus komodoensis
GTACGAAAAGAAAGAGCCTTCTAAAAACTATATCAATCAAATTGTGCTCTCGGGGTGACAGAGTTTTCAGGAGGTACCAAGAAAAACAGTACATTGTGTGTGGATGAGCACTATGGGCAGGGACTCCCAACAAAATAAAACTTCAATGTCATGGGTCCTCAAACTATGACCCATGGGCCAGATATGGCCCACCATGCCCATTTAACTGGCCCATCCCAGGGGTTTGCACTCACTGAGCTCACGTGCACATGCACACATGCACATGCAGCTTGCCCTGTCAGAGATCTGTTTGGATTCGCTCAGAGAAACAATCTCAGAGAGCCAGTATGGTGTAGTGGTGAAGAGCATGAGACTGCAACACAGAGGATCTGGGTTCTGGTCCCCGCTCAGCCATGGATCCAAATGAGTGACTTTGGGCCAGTCAGACTCTCAGCCTAACCTACCTCACAGGGTTGTTGTTGTGGTGATAAGATGGAGGAGGAGACTGATGGAAGCTGCCTTGAGCCCTTTGTAGGAAAGAGGCAGGTTATAAATCGAAAAATAAATAATAAAATAAAATTAATCTCCTCGGGAGCAAGCAAGCGCCTTGCCATGTGCACACCTGGCAGCAGATAGCTTGCTTGCTGGATGGTTGGTTTGGACTTGCTCAGAGAAAACAAGCTGTGCTCGAGCAAGTGGCTGCCTCGCCCTGCACTACCCCCACTTTGCCATGTGCACGGACCCCAGCCTTGGCAGCCCACACCCACTATGGGCACCTTTCAACTGGACCCCTTTGGGAAAGTTTGAGGATCCCTGTTCTATGTGAAATGTCCTGCTCCTGGTACACTGCATTTGAGGGGTAGGTCCATTGAAACCAGAAAGGACATGGTGTGTGATGACCTCCCTGATGGAGAAGACACTTTCCCAGCTTTCATGGTCCCAAGTTATTTGGGGTCTTCATACCTACTACCAAAACTTTAAGCATGGCTCCATAGCAAATGCACAGCAGTTCCATTTCTGATGAAGCTTCCTGCAGAAAAGGGGCAGCAATAAGTCAGAACCAGGCTGTGTGCTCTTACCCTGTTCTTCTGCCCATGAGGTGGATGTGATTCTCTTGCTAATACCCTCTAGGGTGTTCTGTTGCGGCTTTCCTTACAATCTGCATAGCTGGGGCTTCAATGCATCACAACAAAATAAACCTTCATTGTCATGTGTCCTCAAACTACCGCCCGTGGGCTGGATCCAGCCCACCATGCCCATTTACTTGGCCCACAGCAGAGGTTTTGCACGGGCATGCATCTTGCTCGCATGGAGATCGGTTTGGATTCACTCAGAGAAACAATATCCTTGGGAGCAAGCAAGCGCCTCACGGTGTGTGTGCCCGGCAGTGGCTTGCTAGCGCAGACATCAGTTTGGATTAGCTCAGAAAAAGCGATCTCCTTGTGAGCAAGCTGGCAACTTGCTGTGTGCACACTTGGAAGCTGCTTGCTTGTGAGATTGTTTTGGATTCACTCAGAGAAATGATCTCTGCTCAAGCAAGTGGCTGCCTCACCCCACATGTCCCCCGCCTCGCCTTGTGCACCCCCCACACCCACCTTGCTGTGCGCATCTTTCATGGCACCCTTTACTTAAGGGACTTGATGTCATGCCATGTTGCTATGGTATAGCTGCCACTCTTCTCTCACTGTTTGCTTATCATAGATCTGACAATGCTAGCAGCTGCTAAATTCCCTGCATGGTATTTCAAGCAATTACAGTGGCCCATGCAAACTCATTTTCCCCACCATGGCTTCCACCATTTCCCTCATTTCAAGTTGCTTGCAGAAGCACCAAATGTCCATTGAACAACTGTCAAGAGCTGCTTGCACAGTGGAATCTGTGGAACACAGCAAAGTTGGCAGACATACACCCACTACCTAGTGTGCAAACTATTCCACCTTGTGCTGGTGGCTGCTTGATTATGTGGGGATACCAGGAGCTGAGGGAGCTGGGACCTTTGCTGTAATGCCACAAAAGGGAAAGGCAAAATACATGGCAAATATCCAGAGGAGTCCTCACCTGGAATCATCGAATAGTAGAATTGGAAGGGGCCATGAACGCTATTAGGTCCAACCCCCTGCTGTTGCAGGACACCACATTGCACCATTCCACTCAGATAGCTGTCCGGTTTCTTTCTGAATGCCTCCAGGGTGGGAGAGCCCACCAATTTTCTAGGCAGCTGGTTCCACTGTCTTATTGCTCTGACACTGAGGAAGCTTTCCCTGATGACCAGTCTGAAGCTGTTTGTCACAGCTTGAGTTGAATATTCTGTGCCCTACACTCATCCTCAAAGAACCTTAGAGAGGCTTAAGCATTCTACCATTCTTAAACTTCCATGTATCTGAGTGCATTGCACAACTGAGGTGCCACAAGAGAGAATGCCCCTTTTCTTGCACTGAGTATCTCGTAGGCTCTGGCAGGTATATATGGTTACCAGAGCATGTGTAATTCTAGCTGTCTACATCAGAATGTAGTTGAACAAGAAATCTAAAGCAGTAAAAGTTGTCCTGTGCAACTGTGCACCTAGGGACAGTTATCCTAGGTGGGCCCCCTCCAGAAATGGTTGAATATGGCTCATTCAGCCAGGTCACCCATCCATGAATCATATCTGCATCTTGTCTGGTCTACATTTGTCCATTGGTCCACAACCAGTACAGATACACATGGATGCAGCATAGCTGATTCCTCACTTGGATTTTGTGCAAAGGAGATTGAATGATCCACTCCCAGAGTAGTTGTTCCCTGGATTCTGGAAATACCAGTTGATCTAATAATAAATTTAATTTGTGCATATTGGTATTCATATTCTAGCTTTTTATGTTGTAACCCTCCTTGAATCTCAGTAATGGGAATGGGTGAGATATGAATGGATGCATTCCTGAATGGATGAAGGAAAGAGAGTTTGTATCACATATCCAAAGGGATTTTAATGCAAAAATGGAGGAGAGTTGCTCTTTCCTCAAGCAGAATGTTAGAACCAGTGGATGGAAATGAAGGGGCAGCTACTATTGCCCAAACCTTCACAGGAAGGCTTTTCCTTTTCTAGGCTTTTCCAGATGGAAATAGACTGCTTCAAGAAGTGGTGGGTGTCTTCCAGGAGGTATGTTGGCATACACTGGATGGCCATCCCTCATGGATGTCATGGTTTCATCCTTCAGGGCAGAGGCTGCACTCAGAAGAGGGTGAATTAGATGCTCTTCAAAGATCCCCTACAAGTCTGAAATGCTGGCCATTTTTGCGGTTAATTCGCCCCAGCATGCAAAATGTGATGGTTACGTACATTGAACTGCATGTACATTTAGCATGTGTTTACTACAGTTTACTACAGTTTGGAGTGACCATTTTTGAGTTCTTCACCCAGGCTTTTTGTTTGCTGGTTGTATGGACGTATAAAATTAGATGTCCCTATCAGCTTGACCATCTCAAGTCAAGAAAACCCTCATCAAAATAAAGAGCCTGGTAGGATTCCTGGTCAGCTCATATACGTTCAGGGCTGTGGCTTCATTTATGTGACAAGTCATCAAATATCTGGTTTTCCTTTTCATCTGCTTTGGCTTTCCGAGTGTTAAACATTGGTAAAATTTACACACCAGTTAAACACAAAGATCATAAAAGCCAGAGTTAAAGTGTTGAAAGAAAACATAACTTTCAACATTAGAATAGAAAAACATACCTGGTTCTTTCCCAATGTTGAAAAAATGTTTATTTTCTAAATATAGGCTACTAGGTCAGATAACAAAAGTTTCTCACTCTGTTTCCTGGCTTGGTGGCCAGGAAGGCTAGCACCACAGTGATGGTTTTGGCCAGTAAGGAAGACACAGCCACTGAGATGATACTGAAGGCTGCTTGTCAGAGGAGACAAGTTACTTTTCTAGGCTGCCCAATGAATAGGAATGAGGACAGGAAGGAAAGCAGGAGGGAGACGAGGAGAATGTAGGAGAGGTCCTGGTTGTTGGCTTTGTCTATGGGAGTTTTGAGGAATTTAATGAAGATTCCTAACACAAAAACTTTAAATAAGGTCAATAACAGGGTGCAGGCAACCACGATGATCCCCAAATATTCGCTATGGGACAAGAAGGTAATAACTTTGGGAATACATTGATAATGGTCTTTGTCTGGATGCTGATCTTCTGGACACTTGCTGCAATGTTTGGCATCTGCAGAGAACAAAAGAAACTTTCCCTTAGCAAACTATGCTCTTCTAAATTTCAACAAAAATATATTTTTGATTTCATGGTCTGATTGATGGTTTGATTGAGAGTGCACTTTAATTTTCCCTTTGGTTATGGCTCAGAGTGGTTGTTCCTTTGTCTTCTTTCATGTGGGCAAACCAGCTTTCATGTTTTGTGAGCATAAATATGATTTGTCATAAATTGCATTGTTGAGAGATTCTGTATTTTCTCTTGTGTCTTCCCTTACAGTCCTCAGAGAATTGCCAATCCTTATTATCAATAGCCATTACTGAATTCTAGACTGCTCAATAGCTGAAGCTCTTTGGATACTTTACAGCAATAACAGGTAACCCTTTTGCTAGGGAAATTTCTGCTTTCTCAGGTCCACAAATCAATGTTTTCAGCAGTTTTATGTCATTTTCTGACCTTTATAAAATTGGAATACTTTGGCCACTCATTATGAAATTTGAGAATTTCTGAAATAAGGGTTAGTTTTACATATATTGAAAAGTTCAGGGCAGCTGGAGAAAGATTATGGGAGAAAGAACAGCTGCTGTTTAAAACCAAATCATCCTCATTTGTCTGTCAAATATGAACTAAAAAAAACCCAAAAAACTTTTATCTAAAACATTGATTTCTTTCAGCTCTTTTCATGGAGTTTCATTTAGTCTTTAAAATAAAAAAAGCTTGTTATGTTAAATTCAGGTAATAAATAGTATTCATTCACAAAAGCATTTTAATTTCTTGCTTTTGGCATTGGAAAAAACAAAGTATCATTGTAGATTTTAAAGTTAACATTTTGACATTGGAAGAGTTAGGATGGCTGAATGAATGTTGATTGAGTGAACAAAGATTTTTTGAATATTAGCACATTTCTGGTCTCCCCTTAATTTGCACACTGATGTGCAATTGCTGCTCATTTTGCACAAGCAGAATACCTTTCTGATTTGTAAGTTGTGCTTTCCCCACATCTGCAAATTTCACCCATCAACAGTTGCTTGTATTTTTTATATTATGCACATTTTGCTGAGAAAGATCAATTCCATGAGTTTGCAAAAGTTGAGCAGGGATGTCTTGGAGAGGGTTGCCATTATGTCAGAGAAAATGTGCTGCTATAACAACCACAACATTTTGAGAAAGTTGCCACGTGTGTTTACGTGTACAAGTGTACGCCTTCTGAATGCGAACAAGGGGCTGCCCTTGAAGATGGTCCGGATACTTCAACTGGTCCAGAATAGAGCCATCAGGATTTTAACAGGGACTGGCTGATATGAACATATAATGCCAGTCCTTTTCCACCTCACCTGGCTTCTAGTTGAAGACCAGGCCCAATTTTAGGTGCTGGCACTGACCTATAAAGCCCTAAATGGCTTATGACCTGGTTACCGGAAGGAGCATCCCCTTCCATATGTGCCTGCCTGCTCCTTAAGATCTGGGGAAGACACCCTTCTCCAGGTGCCCTCCCTGAAGTAGATAAGGAGGGTAACTACCCGGAGAAGGGCCTTCTCTGCGGTGGCACCCCAATGTGGAATTCACTCCCCAGAGAGGCTCACCTGGTGCCGTCAGTTTATTATTTTCAGTGCCAGGAGAAAACCTTTTAATTTTCCCAATGTTTTAAGACCTGACTGTTTTAATTGGGGTTTTATTATCAGCTAACGTTTAGGACGTTGTGTTTTAACATTTTTTTCCCTTACATTTTGTATTGTTAAAGCATCCCAAGACTTTGTTAATGGGACAGTCTACAAAAGTTTTAAATTAACAAACATAGCTTTGGGTATTTGTCAACATTTTAAGTGAAAAGTAGTCCCATTTGACTTAGCATTCCTGATTGCAATTGGGGCATTCCTGAATGATTCACAAATGGAAATGAAAGTTCTGTATGTTATTACTGATGCATG